>NC_061823.1:37324508-37329508 GCF_019202785.1 Penaeus chinensis
CCCGGCCGCTTGTCGGCGCCGCGGCTCCATGGCTTCGCCCCAGGGGGATCGCCGCCCGCGAGATCCCTCGGGAGGGGGAGAGTTGCGTGTGCCTGCGTTGGAGGGGGGGGGGGGGTGCTAGTTTTAGTGGGAGGAGGGAGCAGGAAGGGACGTGGGAGTGAGAGTGAGTGAATATGACCGTAACGTAGGCATATTTATGGTTTGTGTTTTTTGTACTAACATATATGGATGTGTACTTGTGTATAGGGAAGAGCGGGGACGATGACTGCACTCCTTCCGGGGAGTTGAATTCCCAAAAGGGACTTCACTCATCCCGCGAACTCCTAGCTGGACTCTGACCTTTAAACGGGCACCTCCCATACATAGGCTTCCATTATTAAACTGGCTCGTGACCGCCCACGCCAGGCGCTTCTTCCGGCTCGGTTTGGTGATGCAACATTGTTTTTTATCCTGTCTATTGCTGTCTTCTCTGCATTAGCTGTGTGAGTCGACGAGTGTGGTTCGTCTGTCTGTCTGGTCTGCCTGTCTGCCTGCCTGTCTGTCTGTCTGTCTGTCTGTCTGTCTGTCTGTCTCTACCTGTCTGTCTGTCTCTACCTGTCTGTCTGTCTGCCTTCTCTGCATTGGGTGCGCAAGCGAGGGAGGACGCCGGCCGAGCACCCTCATGGCGCCGCTCTCGCAGCATCACGTCCTCCGCCGCATCTCCTCCTCGGGATGGACGTGAGATAAGACAGGACAGGAAGAGGCGCTGATGCCACTTGTCATCTGCGCTTTGGTCGAGGAGCTCACTGGGTGATAGCGATTTCTCCCTCTCCCTCTACGGAGGGAGGCTTCCCAGCCCCGTTTTCAGTCGCCTCCACACGGCAACTTTGCTTCTTGCCCGCACGTCGCTAATGGCTCGTCTTCATCAAGCACCCCCGCTCACCTCACGCTGCCTCCTCCCCCCCACGCTGGCCCCCCTCCCCCCACACTGCCTCGCACCTCATAACGGGTCGTCACCAGTTTCTTACGGATTTTGCTCTCGGCCCATTTCCCTCAGCTTTTGCTTCTGTCCATTTCTTCCTTGTTATTGCTCGTTTTCCTTCGCCGTTTCATTCGTTAGTAGTTGTTCCATTTCTTGAAATTATCTCTTCGTTTACTGCTGATAATTTCCCTTCGTTGTTTCACTCGCTAACTCACCTTACTCGCCTTTGACTCTCATCTCCAACTCATTTTTCACCTTCATTTACTATTTGTTCACCTTCATTTACTATTTTTTTTCACATTCATTTACCATTGTTCATTTCATGTTTTCTTCCATTTATTAAGTTAATTTTCATTTTCATTTTTTCTTTACATTTTTTCCTTGTCGTTTCCCCTCCACCGTCGGCCGCCCAGACCCCCACACTCGAGTAGAAAGCAGCTTAACTCAGCCTTTGGGGCGAAAGAGTGGGGCGAGGGGAGGGGGTGGGGAGACGGGGGTGACACAGGTAGGGAAGGCAGGGTGGAGGGATGGTCGAGGGGGGTTAGGGAGGAGGGGTGGTCGAGGGGGAGGCAGGTGCGGGACAGGGGAGAGCGAGAGGGCCTACCTAACCTCAGGACACGCTGTGAAATCCTGCCTAGGAGATCTACAGACATTTCTTTTCGAAAAAAAATACAACTTAAGATAATAAACAACAAAGGAAAGAAGGTGCGAAGTTTTGTAGGAAGATGTAAACGACATTTTTGTGTACAGTTTTGCCAAAAAAATTATATTTCTTACAAAGCTTAGGGTCTTGTCGCGCGTGTCAACGTAGTCAAACTGTGGGCGGAGCAAAGAGGTGGCCGATGCCCGTGGCCGCTCTGCCGGGGGAAGGGGCGCCCATTACCTGCATTACCTAGTTCCCTGTCATGGCGTTGCTGCACTGCCTAGGTCACACGACGACCCCTGCAGCTGGATGCTGCCTTTCCTTCTTCGTTTGTTCAGTAGGTCGTGATGAAAAACAGAAACAGAGACATGGATTTTGTGTTTTTCTTATTGCGTATGTTTCAAGCCATCGCCGTACAGTATAACCTCAACCAGCGAGCGAAATGCTGGTCTCGCATGTTCGGTGATGGACAAGTTCAGTATTTTCAGTTCGTTCGTCAATATTTACATTAAGGCCTGTGGACAAACACGCCCTCAGTGCGCCACTGAGGTCGATGCGTCATTCAAGCTCTTTTATTTGCCTCGATTTTTTTCTCTCTGCCTTTCCTTCTTTATATTCCCTTGTTATGTTCCTGATCTACTATGGTTTTTCAAAATCTATTTCTCTTTCATTCGTGACCTTTATATATACTACTACTTCTGCTTGTTACGCTCCGGCCTTTCTTTTCTTTGTCCTTCTCTCCTTCCCGCCGTCGCCTGGGCCGGTCTCCAGGGGCTCGGCGTCACCGAAATTTCAGTTATTTTCACTCTCCCTCGTCCTTCGGGGACGACAGGGGCGGCATCCCCGGCCTACCTCCGCAGGTGACGGGTCGCGCAGGCTCAGAAGGTCGGCCCGACCTGAGCTGCGCCGAGTCGGTGTTTCGGGTCAGGCCGTGAAGGGGATTAACTTGCTCTTGCCTTCGCGATGTATCTTTTGCCGGCTAGTAAAGCGCTCGTCCCTTAACATGCTTAGCAGATGATGGATGGATTTACACAGCGTGTTGTTTACTGTTTAAGTTTTATTTTCTTGTGTGAACGAATGGTGCATTGTCTTCATTAGCCATGCCTTCTGTGTTGCGTCGTGTACGTGTGGCGCAGCAGCCAACCCGTCCGCCGCAGCCGTCACACGAGCAGTCGCGGCCTGAATATTCAAACTCAAGATCAGGTCGTGGCTGCGGCAGCTCGAAGGCCCAGGCATTATTCTTCGCCCTGTTAATGCGTCTTCGGGGAGAAATTAAGTCAAAGAGGGACTTGTGCCTGTGATCGGTCGCTGAAAGACGGCAAAATCAGCCGCGTTGCCGATTCTATTCCGCTTTGGACGCTCATCCGGGGAGGTATCCGTGAGCCGCAGCGATCGGTCAAGCGATCCGTCGGAGATCCGCTACTTCGTCCTCGGGAGGTGAGGCTCCTGGAAGCGTTTCCTGGCGGCGACGCCGCGGCGGTAGCTGCAGGTTATTTATAAGAAACCGGTGGGTGGGGGGTCGCAGGACGGATGTCTGGTGAAGGAACGTCACTTTTGTAAATGGTTTGTCGGGGCCAATTTGCATGCGGAACAATGGGTCGCGCCGCGGAAGGGATCCGGCCTCCGCTCCGCCTGATGTGGCTGTTGCGCGGGAATTCGAGGCCGTCACGGGGCTTTGCGGCTCGAACAAGGCGGGCGGACGCTGATGGCGCGTGTTGCATATTGCAAATGTTTTTTTTTTCTTGAGATCTTAGCTTGATTTATGCAATTGCTTGATTCGATGTATTTTTGCTCAAATATGCAGTCGGATTCGTCGGTTGAGATGCTCGGAGAACCGCGGCTATAGAGCCAGAGAATTCGTAAAGCAAATAAACGAAACATGTTGGAGTGGCTGCAGAGCGGTGCACTTTTTTTTCGACATCCTAGCAATATGAATCGAGGCTTAAAAAAAATCGGAGTTCGAGTCAACCGGGACGTGACTGGAGAGCCGTGACACCCCCCCCTTCTCTCCCCTGCTCCTCTCCCTCCTCCTCTTCCTCTCTTCTCCCCCATTCCCACTCCCCCTTTTCTTTCATTCCTCCCCTTCCTTCTTCCTTTACCTCCCCTCCCCTTCCCTCCCCTCCCCTCCCCTCCCCTCCCCTCCCCTCCCCTCCCCTCCCCTCCCCTCCCCTCCCCTCCCCTCCCCTCCCCTCCCCTCCCCTCCCCTCCCCTCCCCTCCCCTCCCCTCCCCTCACTCTGCTCACCCGGTTCTTGTATAATATATATGAGTGGGCATGTAATCTCCACAACGCGATGACCAGAAAATGTGTGTGAACATTTTTGTATTTTTAAATATTTCTTTGGAGTACTTACCTTTGTAAAAAAAAAAAAAAAAAAAAAAAAAAAAAATCCTCTGTGTAGTAGAGGGCGTTGTGCCAACCACGTGGGCGTGCAACTGCCCGCGTGTCCGAATGCTAATGGATTTGTGCACAGTAAATCAGCTGGACAATGTGCACGCAGCCCCCTTATTTGTACCGTGTGGCGTGTATCGGTGCTCTAGAATACTGCACAGGACTACAAACTGAACGAGTTTGAATTTGTTTCTAAAAGTACGAGTTGTTCCGGAACAGCTGATGCTCTGGTCACACAAAAACTGTATGGATTCCGCCGTTAGTCACAAGGGCTGGTAGTCTCTTGTGCCAGGAAAGTTTTTAGTTATGTTGTAATGATATATTTGTGTGGCGAGTGAGTTGTATTTCTCTTTGGGGGCGGATGGGGAGAGGCACACCAACAGACAGACAGTCAGATGGGGACCTGGAGGAGGCGGTGTAGAGAGAGATATGACGTGGGCGTGGCCAGCGAATAGGCGTGGTTTGGGTGTGGTTAGTCGTTTGGTGTATTGTGTGGGCGTGGCTAAGTGGTGTAAGCATTTTAGGGGAAGGGACTCTACCTATGACAAAGACATATAGGGGGAACATTTGACGCACACTCACTCACGCGCTCACACGTTTGCTCGCTCGCTCACTCACTCCCTCACTCACTCACTCACTCACTCACTCACTCACTCACTCACTCACTCACTCACTCACTCACTCACTCACTCACTCACTCTCTCTCTCTCTCTCTCTCTCTCTCTCTCTCTCTCTCTCTCTCTCTCTCTCTCTCTCTCTCGTTTGATACACTATAGAAAGCCACCATACACAATAGGTATCAGTAATATGGTAAGTTTTCCTGCTACGTATGAGTATAATCAGCCTGAACAATGCGGGCCTGCGATTATGAAGGCATTGAAGATAAATCTCAAGGGAGTGCATGGCGAATAGAACTGCATGAGGGTAATGGAAAGAAACGAGCATAACAGCTTTAATCACTCCATTTGAGGCAGCAGTGGACGGATGCCACAGGTCAGAAGAGGAT
>NC_061823.1:37357008-37369508 GCF_019202785.1 Penaeus chinensis
AAAGAAATGATATCCCTAAAAGATTGCTACCTCTCAAGCATTGCTCGTAGTAAATCATATTTGTTTTTAAGTACTGTAAAAATTCCATCAAGTTAAGGAGGATGATTACAATCTCACAAGCCCTAATTTGTTCATTAAATGATTGGTCGCTCTTTTCAAATCCCTTGTTAGTTAACTAATTGTTCAGATGAAGAATGTTTGATTTGCTGATATTTAGCTGAAGGTGTTTTTAGAGAAGAGTTGTTATAGGTTACATTTTCTTCTAGTTATTGAGAGGTGCTATATCATTTTTATATAAATGAGGTCTGTTGGATTATGTATATAACACAACATTAATTTGCAATATCCTAGAGATTATTATGTTTATTGGACTTTAATTTAAAGAGCAATGTTAGCATACTTTGGCTTATCTAATTAAAGTATAAAAAATAGGAAACCTGGCCTTTTGTAAATACATTCAAATTCTCTAAACACTGCAGATCGTTCCGTAGATCTTGTGGAGGTGTACAGCGATGACGACGAGGATTACAGTTCCCAGGATGAAGGCAGTGACTCAGAGCCAATACTAGAGGACGGCTCAAGAAGGACACACCATCATTTGCGATCAAACACACGATCGAAGAGTTTACCCCCCAATGCTCGGGTTAGTGGATATTGTCAACATTATCGTCTTCATCATCGTCACTGTTGTAGTTACTGTCGTATTTGTGATCATTCTATTACCAGTATTATTATCAGTGCAAGTTAATAATTGTATTTCTATTTTATTATTTCATTTTCTTTATGCTATATCACTTTATAGACTTCTTAGGATTAGTCTAGATGAAAGCCAAACGTGTGTTAGTTTACCTTTCATTAGATTATGCATTTCAAAATGTATGTTTCTCTTTCAGCAAAGAAACCTAAAACAAAGGTTCATTGCATTGCTCAAGAGATTTAAAGTTCCTGAAGCCTTACAGGCATTTGATCAGGACCAGGAGCTTGATCCCAGAACTGGTAAGTATTTCACACACAAAAAGATCAAATGTATATTTCCCCATGAGATACATTTTTGATATACAGATAACTGAGGCATTCTCCAACTAACTATAATATGCAGATAAAAAAATAACAAAGATTCATGTAATATGTTCCTGGTGAATGTTGTAATGACAAACAAGAATGGCCACCAATTTTTCATATTTTTGGCATCATGTATTTTGTTTTTCTTTTTTTCTGAGAGAGGAATAATATTTTTCTGCAGGTGGTGAAGTAGATGAAGCAGAAATTGAAGACCTCTTTGATGAACTGGAAGATCTTAGCGACTCTGGCCCTGAAGTGGACACTATCTCCATAACGTCAACCCCCAAACCGTCACTGCGGCCATACTTCTCGTCTTCTCGATCTCTACTTAATGAAGGTCTCAGTATGTTAGCTTGGGAGGGCATTATGCAGCAGGACTGGCACAATCAAAGAGTGTTAATTTAAGTGGATAATATAGGGACTGCAAGGAAAGAGAAGGTAATGGAGGAGAGAAGGGAGGTTCATATACATGAAGGTGAAAATGGGGATTCTTTTGGGAGACTTTGTGGTTACGATTCTGGGAAAAGTGAATTGGTTGTAGAGGCTGCTCTACATATCAATTCCAGGTAAGGAGTGTAAGTAGAATGTTGGTATTACTGAGGTATGATTTGGGTTTAAAGTGATGTTAAATTTGAAGTGTTAATGATGAAGTCTGAAAATGTTAATGGATGTGATCTTTTTTGGCATCAGATATTTATTTGGCAGTAAAGACAGCACTGCATGGAGCATCAGATTATACTTTGTTTCACACCGTACAATGATAGTATACCTCCTAAAGAATGATATAGAAATTCCTGACATAAAATGAATGCACAAGGTTCACTGATGTTCAAAACGCAAAAGAACATGGTTTAATTAGGGAATTCACCTCTCAGTCTCTGGTAAATCTTCTGTAAGCATAAGATAAGTGAACTGAATAAGCATGATTAGATTTCTTTAAAAAATATTATACACATAACTACAGGATGAATGAATTATAAAGATAAATTATTGTTATATCCTTTTACTTGATCTTATGCTAACATTTGCAACTCACAGTAGCTGATTTTTTTTTTTTTTTTTTTTTTTTTTTTTTTTTTTTTTTTTTTTTGCACAGTTTTCTACACATAATAATATAAATATGTAAATATTTGTTGTTAAATTACAATCATTCATAGTAAAATAATGGCATGTTATTTATATGTTATTTGAAATTTTTGCTTTTGTGTGCAAGCTGATATTGTATATACTGTACACATCAGGTATATTTTCGCTGATGGGAAGAATGCAAGTGTTTGTTATAGTAGGTTGCTAAGAAAGGTAAACTAGGTGTTGGGACTTTGCATTTTTCCCCCATAGGTCCGTTAAGATTAAGGTTTGAAAGTAGATAATGGCAAACATTTAGATTTTTTACTCTGATATTTTGAAGCCTATGATCATTTCACATGGTTTTCAATAAGATAAAGGGAATCAGGACTCTTGAACTAAAGTCATTGTAGCTCAAAGTAGAACTTTGAATTGTATTATTTCCATAAATCTTCAGTTCATCATTTCTGTACACTGAAGACTGATTATTCATCAGTCTTTTCTTTTTTTTTCTTTTTTTTTCAAGAAAATCACATAATTATTTCTTATCATATCTTAATTTTTACCATGAAAGCAATGTATGTAAATACTTTCTCTCATTATGCCATTTAAGAGAAAACCATGTCATAACATATTTATTTATTCTTCATTTTTGAAGAAGAGTCTCATGGACAACTCCAAGAACTATTTGGTAGGATATTTTGATTTACAGCTCTCCAAATGAAGTTAATTCTGCCAGAGTGAGTAGTGAATTTGGATCAGATCAGTGTACACTTTGTTGCCTGTCTAAGCCCCCACCCATCTCCCCTAGGAAAGAAGGAACTTCAGATAAAAAACAAACTTGTGATTTTTAAATTTGAAAGGATATATCTTGTGACTTTAGTTTTTCATTAGTATTAATCTGTTCAGTACCAGGAATATATATGGTGCTTTTAAAAGCTGATGATATTGATTGAAATGAAGATTATTACTCTTTTGTATTGTACATCAAAATTCATCATGGATCCGGGGATCTTGAGGTTTTAACTGTTTGTGTTTAATTTTCCCAGGTGTGATAGCCTTGTATTGCTGAGGTTCTGTTCATATTCTGTGATTGGTGATCAGGCATTTGGAATCATTTTACCCAGCATTGCTTTTAATGGTGGCCAGAATACCAGAAAGGAAAAGAATTACTAAAATTGAATAGGAGGATCTGTAATAGGAACAAGAGCTGTATACGGAAAGAATAGACATTTTCCATAGAGAATATATTTGTTTCTTCTTTTTATAACTTGATTAGCCTTGATTGGCAACATAGTGTCTTGGCTGGTAAAATAAGGTCTCTCTCTCTCTCTTGCTCTCTTTCTTGCTCTTTCTTAGTTTTGCTCTCACTCTCTTGCTCTCTCTCTTGCTCTCTTTCTTGCTCTTTCTTAGTTTTGCTCTCACTCTCTTGCTCTCTCTCTTGCTCTCTTTCTTGCTCTTTCTTAGTTTTGCTCTCACTCTCTTGCTCTCTCTCTTGCTCTCTTTCTTGCTCTTTCTTAGTTTTGCTCTCACTCTCTTGCTCTCTCTCTTGCTCTCTTTCTTGCTCTTTCTTAGTTTTGCTCTCACTCTCTTGCTCTCTCTCTTGCTCTCTTTCTTGCTCTTTCTTAGTTTTGCTCTCACTCTCTTGCTCTCTCTCTTGCTCTCTTTCTTGCTCTTTCTTAGTTTTGCTCTCACTCTCTTGCTCTCTCTCTTGCTCTCTTTCTTGCTCTTTCTTAGTTTTGCTCTCACTCTCTTGCTCTCTCTCTTGCTCTCTTTCTTGCTCTTTCTTAGTTTTGCTCTCACTCTCTTGCTCTCTCTCTTGCTCTCTTTCTTGCTCTTTCTTAGTTTTGCTCTCACTCTCTTGCTCTCTCTCTTGCTCTCTTTCTTGCTCTTTCTTAGTTTTGCTCTCACTCTCTTGCTCTCTCTCTTGCTCTCTTTCTTGCTCTTTCTTAGTTTTGCTCTCACTCTCTTGCTCTCTCTCTTGCTCTCTTTCTTGCTCTTTCTTAGTTTTGCTCTCACTCTCTTGCTCTCTCTCTTGCTCTCTCTCTTGCTCTCTTTCTTGCTCTTTCTTAGTTTTGCTCTCACTCTCTTGCTCTCTCTCTTGCTCTCTTTCTTGCTCTTTCTTAGTTTTGCTCTCACTCTCTTGCTCTCTCTCTTGCTCTCTCTCTTGCTCTCTCTCTTGCTCTCTTTCTTGCTCTTTCTTAGTTTTGCTCTCACTCTCTTGCTCTCTCTCTTGCTCTCTTTCTTGCTCTTTCTTAGTTTTGCTCTCACTCTCTTGCTCTCTCTCTTGCTCTCTTTCTTGCTCTTTCTTAGTTTTGCTCTCACTCTCTTGCTCTCTCTCTTGCTCTCTCTCTTGCTCTCTCTCTTGCTCTCTTTCTTGCTCTTTCTTAGTTTTGCTCTCACTCTCTTGCTCTCTCTCTTGCTCTCTTTCTTGCTCTTTCTTAGTTTTGCTCTCACTCTCTTGCTCTCTCTCTTGCTCTCTTTCTTGCTCTTTCTTAGTTTTGCTCTCACTCTCTTGCTCTCTCTCTTGCTCTCTTTCTTGCTCTTTCTTAGTTTTGCTCTCACTCTCTTGCTCTCTCTCTTGCTCTCTTTCTTGCTCTTTCTTAGTTTTGCTCTCACTCTCTTGCTCTCTCTCTTGCTCTCTTTCTTGCTCTTTCTTAGTTTTGCTCTCACTCTCTTGCTCTCTCTCTTGCTCTCTTTCTTGCTCTTTCTTAGTTTTGCTCTCACTCTCTTGCTCTCTCTCTTGCTCTCTTTCTTGCTCTTTCTTAGTTTTGCTCTCACTCTCTTGCTCTCTCTCTTGCTCTCTTTCTTGCTCTTTCTTAGTTTTGCTCTCACTCTCTTGCTCTCTCTCTTGCTCTCTTTCTTGCTCTTTCTTAGTTTTGCTCTCACTCTCTTGCTCTCTCTCTTGCTCTCTTTCTTGCTCTTTCTTAGTTTTGCTCTCACTCTCTTGCTCTCTCTCTTGCTCTCTTTCTTGCTCTTTCTTAGTTTTGCTCTCACTCTCTTGCTCTCTCTCTTGCTCTCTTTCTTGCTCTTTCTTAGTTTTGCTCTCACTCTCTTGCTCTCTCTCTTGCTCTCTTTCTTGCTCTTTCTTAGTTTTGCTCTCACTCTCTTGCTCTCTCTCTTGCTCTCTTTCTTGCTCTTTCTTAGTTTTGCTCTCACTCTCTTGCTCTCTTTCTTGCTCTCTCTCTTGCTCTCTCTCTTGCTCTCTTTCTTGCTCTCTCTCTTGCTCTCTTTCTTGCTCTCTCTCTTGCTCTCTTTCTTGCTCTCTCTCTTGCTCTCTTTCTTGCTCTCTCTCTTGCTCTCTTTCTTGCTCTCTCTCTTGCTCTCTTTCTTGCTCTCTCTCTTGCTCTCTTTCTTGCTCTCTCTCTTGCTCTCTTTCTTGCTCTTTCTTAGTTTTGCTCTCACTCTCTTGCTCTCTCTCTTGCTCTCTTTCTTGCTCTTTCTTAGTTTTGCTCTCACTCTCTTGCTCTCTCTCTTGCTCTCTTTCTTGCTCTTTCTTAGTTTTGCTCTCACTCTCTTGCTCTCTCTCTTGCTCTCTTTCTTGCTCTTTCTTAGTTTTGCTCTCACTCTCTTGCTCTCTCTCTTGCTCTCTCTCTTGCTCTCTTTCTTGCTCTTTCTTAGTTTTGCTCTCACTCTCTTGCTCTCTCTCTTGCTCTCTTTCTTGCTCTTTCTTAGTTTTGCTCTCACTCTCTTGCTCTCTCTCTTGCTCTCTTTCTTGCTCTTTCTTAGTTTTGCTCTCACTCTCTTGCTCTCTCTCTTGCTCTCTTTCTTGCTCTTTCTTAGTTTTGCTCTCACTCTCTTGCTCTCTCTCTTGCTCTCTTTCTTGCTCTTTCTTAGTTTTGCTCTCACTCTCTTGCTCTCTCTCTTGCTCTCTTTCTTGCTCTTTCTTAGTTTTGCTCTCACTCTCTTGCTCTCTCTCTTGCTCTCTTTCTTGCTCTTTCTTAGTTTTGCTCTCACTCTCTTGCTCTCTCTCTTGCTCTCTCTCTTGCTCTCTTTCTTGCTCTTTCTTAGTTTTGCTCTCACTCTCTTGCTCTCTCTCTTGCTCTCTTTCTTGCTCTTTCTTAGTTTTGCTCTCACTCTCTTGCTCTCTCTCTTGCTCTCTCTCTTGCTCTCTTTCTTGCTCTTTCTTAGTTTTGCTCTCACTCTCTTGCTCTCTCTCTTGCTCTCTCTCTTGCTCTCTCTCTTGCTCTCTCTCTTGCTCTCTCTCTTGCTCTCTTTCTTGCTCTTTCTTAGTTTTGCTCTCACTCTCTTGCTCTCTCTCTTGCTCTCTTTCTTGCTCTTTCTTAGTTTTGCTCTCACTCTCTTGCTCTCTCTCTTGCTCTCTCTCTTGCTCTCTTTCTTGCTCTTTCTTAGTTTTGCTCTCACTCTCTTGCTCTCTCTCTTGCTCTCTTTCTTGCTCTTTCTTAGTTTTGCTCTCACTCTCTTGCTCTCTCTCTTGCTCTCTTTCTTGCTCTTTCTTAGTTTTGCTCTCACTCTCTTGCTCTCTCTCTTGCTCTCTTTCTTGCTCTTTCTTAGTTTTGCTCTCACTCTCTTGCTCTCTCTCTTGCTCTCTTTCTTGCTCTTTCTTAGTTTTGCTCTCACTCTCTTGCTCTCTCTCTTGCTCTCTTTCTTGCTCTTTCTTAGTTTTGCTCTCACTCTCTTGCTCTCTCTCTTGCTCTCTTTCTTGCTCTTTCTTAGTTTTGCTCTCACTCTCTTGCTCTCTCTCTTGCTCTCTTTCTTGCTCTTTCTTAGTTTTGCTCTCACTCTCTTGCTCTCTCTCTTGCTCTCTCTCTTGCTCTCTCTCTTGCTCTCTTTCTTGCTCTTTCTTAGTTTTGCTCTCACTCTCTTGCTCTTATTTTACTACATGGTATATATCATAACTATTGTGTGTAATCCATGCCTGAGAAGATTGTTATCAATTTTATTTTTGTTTTCTTGAGATGTAGCTCATTTTACAGTTTTAACCTGACCTACTCAGTGAGATGAACCATTTAAAAATCTTGAGTTTGCAGAGGCAAAGCTAACTTTCTTAATGTCAACACAGGGGGTACTTACCTGCGGTTGAAGGTGCCAGGTGCGTTGCGTCCTCGTGGTGTCAAAGGTTCTCATTGGCTGTTCCGTTTGGCTGGTGTTGTTGTTACTTGTAGTTTTGGAATGACATTTTTTTTTTTATTGGGTTTCTTAAAAAAGATTCTGTCATCTCCTGTTTAGTTTCTACCTTGACGGGCCTTGATATGGAGCAAAACAGCCTGTGTCCAAAAGAGCAGAGCAGTTTGGAAGATTATTCATCAGAGCTTGTGGAATACAAAGGCTTTTTCTAACAAGCCTCTTTGATGTCATTTCATTCATATCAACACTCGTATTACCTTTTGATGGCATTTCACTTGTACAAACAAACAACTAGGAAGCTTTATCACTAACAATTGATAAACTGCATTATTTTTCTAGTTTGCTATAAGTCTTATGCAGTATTTATGAAACTGCAAACAAGTTATGAAGCTGTCTAGTTGTTGTATGTACTTGTCCTACTCACTCCCAGATGTTATTTCTTCTTAGCCATGTTCTTAATTGTTAACTCTATAATTTCTTCTCTTATGAAAGACATTTAAGCATTCTTTTTTTTTCTTATAAAAGAACTCCTCTTTGTATAGGGATATCTGTTTTGAAAATTTATTAAAAGATCATGTGGACTTGAATCAGATCCCAATGTCAGTGTAAAATTTATAGTGAAACAGACATAGATACTTTCACATTTATATTTCATGTGATTATTTCAGAATACAGTACCTTTTTACTTGTTTTGAATCATAGATTTTTTCTTAATGAGTACAAGGCCTTCTTATGTTCAAATGCAAAGAGGAGGTTTGATTATTAGGAGTCCTTTGGAAAATAATGCCAGGGAGCAAATGTTTCAAGAATCAGTAATATCTGGATTAAGTTGGTGAGATAAGAGTCCAAGTGCTGGGAATGTGTAATGTTATCCAGTCTGTAACTGTAGCCCATGAAAGAAAAGTATCAAAAGAAATGACTTGGAATTCACTATATGATTTTAGAGAGCATTAAAGGGCTTGATTGTATATCATAGTACATGCATATTATTGATACATGCAAGGACAATGCTTAAATGTGGCTAACTGTATGCATCTTGGAGGTATTCAGTGTTGACTTGTGAGGCACCATTGTTTATGTAAATATAACATATGTGTTTTTAGACCAGATTTTAGTAGTGTAGATCTGTGAAGAATTCTTGTAGAATAGATATTATTTTTGAGTGTTTGTGAACATTTATGAAAATGTCTAAAGATGGCCTTGTGTTTCACAATGTTATATATGTAATATGTGCATTTAGTATTATCATAAATTTTTCTGATTTGTATTTTTTTAACTCGAGGAACATTATATAGCTCTTACATTTTGCACTATTTCAGTAGTAATCACAAAACAGTCAGATTTGCTTATTCATAAGTTTGATTCCTGAGGGAATTCCATTGTAACAAGTGCTTCCCTTCTTAGCAGACAAAGTGGGCGCAGATAGACTGAGTGATGAAAGTAGCAAAAGAGCCGACAGCGATCACATGGAGAACTGGACGGATCAGGAGCACTCTGATCCACAGTGCTTAGCTTCATCTCCACCAAGAGAAGACAAAAATAAAAGGTATTGGGATTTAGTTTTTCATTGTTTTTACTTTAGTAGATTTATTTATTGGTTAGGAGTGTGTTAATGTTACTTTATAAATGTGAATAATGCAAAGAAAATCTAGAACACAGTCGGAATCTGCAACCTAAAGTTTAGCCAAAAGCTGAAAGCAAGAACTTCAAATTGTATTTGCATTTGTAATTAACTTGTGTGTTAAGGCAGTGCATCCTTGCACACTCAACTTTAATTTATGAATACATACACTATACATAAAAATACTTTATATACAATATTCCCTAACTGTAATTTAGCTTGAAGCTAGCAAAAGAAACTTAACCCCACAATGTTTTGCAGTAACAAGAACAAGTTGTTTAATAGAGACCGAAGTAACATGTCCCTGAAAGAGAGGAGGAGTGTGTCGTCTACGGGTGGATCGACACCTCGCCAGGAGAAGATGGTTGTTGAGAGGTCAAACTCAAGTGCAAATGTTGACTCTAGTGTAAGTCTATATTATCTTAAAAAAAGGTCTTGTTTAAGATTCATTGGTACATATGCAATAGTATTAGTAATATTCAACATCAGTACAATAATCTTATAACATAGAGTAATGTTAGAATTAGAATTAGAGCTATGAAAAAGTAAAGTGATTGTATTATAATTTTGATTATTTGAAATAGTGACAGTACAAGTAAAAATAGTTTTGTTTTAAGAGCTGCCTAGCCTGAAATTTTGCTCCATCTCTAGCCAAGGAAGGTGTTGTTAGAGCAGCTGGCTCGGGTACTACCAGTGGAGGATGTACAACTGCCGGATCATGTTGTGTTGGTGAACACAGGGGAGTCACACGGGCCTCTCCTGTCGGCACACCTCACAGAGCATGGCCACAGGGTGATCACTACCATGTCCATGGCTGATGTAAAGGCCACTGTCTCACACCTTGTCAACAAGCTCCAAAAATTGTAAGTTTTATTTATGTAATCTGTGCATTTGTAGATATATTTACATGAATTTAAGTTTTGTATTCTGCACACTCATTTAAATATCCCTGAAGCATATGATTTTCAATATTCCTCATTATCTGTTCCAGCTGCAACAGTAATGCCAAAGCCCCAGGCCCCATGAAAGTGGTGGTAGTGGGCTCTGATACCTACATTAGTTGCGTTTTGCGACCGTATGTCGACCAGTTCTCTTCCAAACCCCCGGACTTCCAAAACCACGTTAGATTTCTCATCATTCCTCTTGGTATGATTTTATGATTTTCTTTTTGTTCTTCATATTAAAACATGGTTGCCAAGATTTACCTGTTTTTTTATTAGAGGTTTGTCCTCCTTTTGAAATTTGAAATTTAATTTTTATCTAACTTAGGTGTGATTTAAAATCTAGGATATTTATATTATTATAAGATAGAACAATTAGAACATTCTAAAATTGTTTAGTTAATTATAAGAAATGTAACTTGTGTACATAGATGATAGATGTAAATATATTGATTAGATAAGATTTTTATTGATGAACTTAAAAAAAATATATATTACTTTTGTTGCAGGTGTAAATAGCCTAGCTAAGTACTTAGGATCTGTAGACTCTGTGTATGGTGCGGCCTTTGTCAGTGAATCTTGGCGAGAGGTTGTGGAGCGGTGGGAGAAGCCAGATGTGCAAGAGGTTGTTAATCGCATCCACCGCTACCTTACACAGGCTCAACACACGTTGCACCTTCCTATTGCTGAAGCTATGCTCACATATAAGGAAAAGAGGTGCGTTGGAATGAATCTTTGCTATAGATCTGACTTGTATATACCATTTTCTTGACATAGATATGGGCATTTTAGAGAAATGCAAGTGTTTTCTTTTCTTGTGTATTTTTTTGTCTTGTCTGTATGTATTCATATTTAGCTTGCTACATATCTGTTTACCTGTGCACTAGAAACATAAGCAAAGGCCAAAAGGGCATCAGAGATTAAGAATGGTATAGGAAGATAGCGAAAATAGAGAAAAAGAGTAAAGAAATTAGCAGAAGACAAGGAGAGAAGGAGAGAAGTGACAAGCAGACATTAGTTTTGGACCAAGTTGAAGGTCTTTACTGCTTATTAACACATTTATATCTAAATCAGTAATGTCAGCAGCAAAGCATGTTTTTCATAATTCTAGCATTGTGCATTAAAGGGCTTGGTACTATGTCATAACTAATTATTAGGACAAATTCCAGCTTTGAATGTGTGATGATGAAGTTAACACATTTACTTCCTATTGCCTTTTTTAGTCCAAGAGCTGGAACTCAACGTCTGAGCTGGCCTGTTTGGCACGTATCATCAGGAAGCAACATGTGTGTAGGGGAAAAATTTAATTGGCTTATAGGTTAAAGTTCTGAATATATAGCTTTTCCTTTGGTGTATTTTTATTGACAGAACCCGTAGAATGTACATTATTTCATCTCACACTTTTTATTGTTTTTATAGAATATAAATATATATTATCCACTGTTATCTCTAACTACAAGTTATCAGTTGCATGCATGACTTCTGAACAATACAATAAAGTTCATTTCATTGGTGCTAATAGCATACAGTAAATCAGCAAGGGATAATTGAGCAATCAGACTGATATACAAGAATATCAGGTGCTCTTGAGGAATGTTTGTAAATGATTTGTATACCACGGGCATAGTGACTAAGCCATTTCAGAGAGTTTGTTTATGGATGTTTTACTGTTCCCTGAAACAAACTTTTCAAAGGCCTCCTGTTGCTCTGGGATTGAGATATAGACCTGTTTTTCTTCCACACTTTTACATTATATAACAGTCAAGCTCCATGTTAACGTGATTAGAATAACCAGGATTTTCCAAATAGCTAATGTTATATTCATTGTCATATTAGGATTATATTTGATTTGTATTCTAAATGTTTTGGTAATTTTGGCAATGAATATTAAGAAAACGAAAAAATAACCTGAGATTTATCTAACATCTGGAATGTCTGTTTAAAGTCTTTCACTATAAATAGAAATAAGCTAGGGTTGTAATAAAATTTCTATAACTAGGTAATGTTTGAACTTCTAGTCTTGCTTTCATTTCTAAAGGAGATTGTGCCATAGATGTATTGATAGTGAATATTTGGAAAATAAAGGTTTGGCTTTTAAAATCTTGAATTACAGACAGTTTACCATTGCTTGGCTTTTTGCTTCGGGTCTTATTGACAGTGATATGTTAATATGTATACATTCAAAATATAATGGAAGTTTCTTTCACTGAATTAATGAGATTGAATCCAGGTTATAGTAATGAAAAACAAATGCAAAGTCAGAGGAAGAGGTTTTTGCTAAAGAACCAGAAAAAACTCATGTTATAATATCTGCTTGAATATTTCTTATCTGGCTAAAAGGTAATACATATTTCTGCTCAATTTTCAGTGGAGATGATGAATCGACGCAGGCCTTTGTGCCATTTATCATGGATGTGCGGTTGGGGAGTGGGGATGTGACTTCGTCCTCAGTTGACCTGGAGGAGCCCCTCTCAACGCCCACTGCAATCATCCTTCCTGGGTCGCCCCCAGCTGCATCCACACCCACCACTGGCCTCAGCATAGACAAAACTCGGGACAACACAACTCCTCCCTCCTCACCCAACATCAACAGCTCACACCTGGCCAAGTAAGGGAGGAAAAAAGTCCAAATAGATTTACAGAGTCACACTGAATCAGTGATAAAAAAAAAACAGTATCTGTATCAATAAATTTTTCAGTCTTGAAGAGAAAGATCAGGTGGT
>NC_061823.1:37374508-37377008 GCF_019202785.1 Penaeus chinensis
GATTTGTCAGTTTTAAGTAGTGGGAAGCTTTGTTAGTGCTCAACTTTATAACACTAGGAAACAAAGAGTGATAGACTTTCTGCCCAGTGATCATAATTGCTGATTGTGGCAAGTGATGTGCTTGCTGTCTTAATTTTTCTCCATATTTCTAGGTGCACCAAATCTTTCAGCATTTTTTGTAAAAGCAACAGATCCCTCAAGTGTCAAGTGATTTATAGCCAAAATGATTATGAAGACTAAAGAAAACCTAAATGAAAAAAACAGATTCCTTTGGCAAGAAAATGGATATTGATCAACTGATGTAAATTTGGAACTGATTTTTTCTCAGAACTTTTGTTTCTGTTCATTGTCACACATGGTAACAGAATGTTCTTTAGTAACAAGACATCAGAACACAGACCTATATCACGCATTCAATTTTACCATCATAACTGAGTAAAAAAAAAGCAACCAAAGGAGTTGCCTTGTGCAGACTCCCCTTGTGTACTGCTTCCTAGTTGTTGTGAATGTTTTATGAATTGTATGAATTACTGTGCATTTTTAATTGCTTCCTGATGCAGTGCTCATGTGTAGAGAAGAATGCTTTCTCATATTGTATGAAGTGTTGTGATGCTGGTGTATTTTTGTATGATCATTTATAATGAATCTAGGTAAAGGCAGCAGCAGAAGTCTTTAGTGTTTTATAATGTTGAGTTGATGTATGGCCTTATTAAGCACAAATTTACTTATATGTGTTGAGGAGGATGATAATGAAGAAAAAAGTCCTCGGTAACTGCCTGATACAGATTGCATAGACTTCATTTTGACGAAGAAAAAAAAGTATTAAATTTGGATCAGTAAATGTTTTTATTATTTTGGAGTTTGCCAGATTCTATCGTTTTTCTTCGGACGATCTGAGTGGGATTGGCTGTTGTAATCACAGTCATGAATATTAGAGCTGGTCCTGTTCACTGCCATTGATATATTATATACTATTATCAGGAACATTAATTGAAGTTATTGATGTTTGTAGGAAATGTAAGGAAGAAATGTGTGTAAAACAGGATTTTACTTTTGTCTGATGGCTGTACAAAGGGCAGAGTGGAATGTTTGTCACAAGCATAAAGGAAGATGTTATTACAGTACCTCTCATAGAGTTTAGGTAATTTCACAAAATCCCATTTTCTTTTTGTTTTGTTTTTTCAGTATTAGATATCATCATGCAAGGA
Source organism: Penaeus chinensis (assembly GCF_019202785.1). Classification (NCBI taxonomy): domain Eukaryota; kingdom Metazoa; phylum Arthropoda; class Malacostraca; order Decapoda; family Penaeidae; genus Penaeus; species Penaeus chinensis. Next base: position 37,375,717 of record NC_061823.1, read on the forward strand.
TTGATATAGAGTTTATGACCATCACCATATGATAAATTAGGATTTTACAAAATTTTGATTAAACCAAAAAAAAAAAAAAAAAAAAAAAAAAAATTAGCTGGGACCTTAAGTATGAATAGCAAGAATGGTTAAGCAAGAGTTTGATGTGTTACACATTTCAAAGGGAAATAGAAGGACTTTTCTTATGATCATCTTGAACTGCTGTATTTCAAAATTCAGGTAGATGGTGTCTTTTTCCTGTTAATTTTTCACAAATGTCTTAATCTGATACTGAGATTTGATTTTGAAAATATGAAAATTTTCTTCAATATGCGAGATAAGATTAGATCAGTAATGGTACTAATGTGGACAGGATAATTACCCTTATTTTATTTATATTTTTATGTTTTGGTTCTCATGGAAAATACATGGATAAATTGTAAAGTTTGAAGATTTCTTTTTTCTTTGCATATTTTTCCAACTATAAATATTTAAATCAAGATTTTGAACTCTGTCTTTAACTTTTATTTGGAAGGATTCTGATAATTTTTTAGGAAATTGAACTTTTAAGCCATTATTATTTTATGTTGTTCAGCATTTTCACTCATTATGTAATACTTAGCTAAGATCCTGTCACAGTCAAAGAGATGATAACAGGAAATAACAATGCTATGGGTTTGTTTAAGACCCACAAAATTTTGTCTATAAGAGATAGTTTCATTTTGTAATTTAAATTTTTGATATATTTAAAACACCTTTGATTGCTAAATTTCTGTTTTTATGGTTAAGAAGAGTTTACTGTTTGCAGGTTATCACATAAAGATTTCTTTCAAATTTCTTGTTAGTTTGGCCTGAGAATAACATTTTCTAAAAGGCATATAAGATCAGATACTAAAAGAGAATTAATGCACCAGCAGGGTTTCTTTTAGGAAACCAGTTTGTATTATTCAGATTTGCTTCACAATTTAGAGGGCTGTTAGAAGCTTCTGATTTTACCAAAATATATTGGATTAAGACAGTACATTAAAGAGGAACTTTGCGCAGCTGAGAAGAGGGGAAAAAATTGAAACTCAAGAAAGGCAGTCACTGAGTTATCATCATCCCTTGCCTAACTTACATGGGTCATGTTCCTGTTTTCCTGTAAGGTCAGAAATGCTATATTAGCCAAAGGTCACAGTCAGAAAAGAAAATTGCATTTTGTTTTGTAAGAATGAGAAAAGTTTAAATGTTTTTTTAGGTGAACTTATACACAGAAGTAACTCTTCAACTTTGGACAGTGAAGGTAATATTAATTTTATAACTATGTTATTTAT
>NC_061823.1:37382008-37384508 GCF_019202785.1 Penaeus chinensis
ACTTTTTCTCATTCTTTTGATTAAAGTTTCCATATTTGCCCTCCATTTGTATATATTATGTGCCATGGTAGGCTTATTGTATTTTATATTTCTCCCAATATTGCTATTAGATTTCCAATATACTGTATTGAAGTCTTTATTTTCATAGTTCTGTCACAGATAATCGTTTAATGTTTCATGTGTACCAGTTGAGGCACAATGCAATCCAATTGTTAGCATTTTACTTTAATAATCTCTGTTCAACTTTTCCAAGCAAAACAGACATATTATTTTGTACCTCCTCTTCTCCATACACACTCTTCATCTCTGTGTTCTCCATCATGCAACCATCCTCTATAAAAGGAAGACAGTGTAAGATGTGGTGACTTTATTGTCACTCAGAATACATGTTGGAATATAAAGTGGCATTTTCAGTATCCCTTTTAGCATTTTTGATAAGCTGCGGTATTAGGAATGGTTTCTTGCTACTGAAACATACCACTGCACAGGTACCATTCTTGATAACTAGATTATATGGCAATATTGGTGGTTTTGGTAGTAATGGTTGGAAAATCTTTCTCTCTTAAACATGTTAGATAATATCCTACTGGATTCATATTCAGTATGGGTGGACGAAAATTGCATACAGTATTATTTTTAGCCTTGTTTGATCCATCAGCACTTGAACATTTTGTAAAGAACTTAAGTGTGAAGTTCATTTAGAAAAAAAGAGGCATTATATATCTAACAAAAAATACAAAAGCACTCTACCATTGATGCAAAACAGAATCGACAACGCACTATATTGGATTTAGAAGTGGATAGCGATATAGGATGTCATGTGATGCAAAGACCTTGATGTCTCTCCCTTCTTTTGAAACGCTGTAATTTTTTGTTTGTTTGTTTGATAAGTTTTCCTTAAACTAAGCGTCTCAGTATTTACCCTCCTCTCCCTTCTCCCCTTGTACTGAGCACCCACTCTATTTTCTCGTCTTCAACGCTCTGGTAAATCGTGCTGTGAGTTTAGTCTGTGATGCGTGGAGGTTATTGCATTATCTCTCCTGACCCTATCCACAGGCGACTCATAATAATAATAATAACAAATCCCTCTTGAATATTTTCTTTATGTGAAATCCTACATACAGGCTTTCCCGTGTCTCTCACTTTTTTGTGTCTGTCGACTATGGAAAACAGGTAGCAAAACATGTTTTGGAGGTTGATTATGGAATTTGGGAATTCAAATCAAGCTCCGGTTGAGATCGTTTACTAAACCTGGATATCCTCATTTTTCTTAAACCCTTACTACGACGCGCCACACTACCTTAGGTTAAACATCGAATACCGTTCACTGTCGCCTCCTAAATGCCCAATAGCTCTTTTATGCGAAAGGGCAACATTGAATCTTGCTTGACAAATAAATATTTTATACACTTGATATATACACGTTTAAAACAAAGAAAGAACTCTAACACGTAAAAATCAAAGCATGCCCCCAGTTCTCTTTACACCAGTTAAAATAATGAAGTAGGATTGAAATATTACAAAAGCCGATGCTAACTGCAGAACAAAGGTAATCTCCCTTTGTTGTCTTTAAAGCGAATAAAGCAACTGATCAATGATAACATTCTTCACGATTGTTGTCTACCTGGATCACATTGCAATATTTTTTGTAATGAACAATTTGGATATAGCCTGGAATATTATTAGCATAAGAAAAGAAAATAGCATTTCATAGGCAAGTGGAAAAGAACTATGATATTCCAATATGAGTCCAATGTAATATATATGATACACACACACACACACACACACACACACACACACACACACACACACACACACACACACACACACACACACACACACACACACACACGTGTGTATATATATATACATATATATACATATATACATATATACATACATACACACACACACACACACACACACACACACACACACACACACACACACACACACACACACACACACACACACATATATACATATATACATACATACATACATACATACATACATACACACACACACACACACACACACACACACACACACACACACACACACATATATATACATATATACATACACACACACACACACACACACACACACACACACACACACACACACACACACATATATATGTGTGTGTGTGTATGTGTGTGTGTGTGTGTGTGTGTTTGTGTGTGTATATATGTACGTTTATATATATATATATATATATATATATATATATATATATATATATATATATATAATCATCAACGGAAGGGTCAGGGCTGACACGTGGCACACGCGACGGTTGTCCTCCAGCATTCTTGATTTTTTGAACAACCAAGAGAGGAGTAGAGAGGAGCTAAGGTAGGGGAGGTAGAGGCCCCAAATCTCTTTCCTTGACCGCAGTGCTCGCTAACTGAGCAAAAGATCTCTGCTATTTGTTTGGTTTGATCAAGCTTCTGCCAGACATCAGGAACTGAAGATGGCCATTGTCCGCGAT
>NC_061823.1:37389508-37392008 GCF_019202785.1 Penaeus chinensis
AGCGCAACCAGAGCCTTACCCTCATGAACTCGCACTTCAGCCTGGACACGCCCATGCCGTTGCTTCCCAGCCAGGTGGAAATTGGGGGCATGCACTGCAGGCCCGGGAAGCCCCTCCCGCAGGTACGTTGTTTGCTGGGGTCAGGTCTGGGTAGGTTGGCTTCCTCCGAGCTCGAGCTTATTCCTTCGCCCTTCAGGAACTGGAGTCGTGGATCTCTGGAGCCGGAGATGCAGGAGTCGTGTACTTCAGCCTGGGCTCCACGAACCAGGGCGTCGCCATTCCCCGTCACTATCGCGACATCCTTCTTCAGGCATTCAGGAGGATCGACCAGCGAGTCCTGTGGAAGAATGTGGAGGGAGTGGACGACGTTCCTGAAAATGTGTTGTTGAGGAAGTGGATTCCTCAGCAGGACGTTCTCGGTAAGGCTTGTTTTAGAGGTAAAACGCTAAAGAAAGAAATCCAATGAATAAAGACAAATAGTTCATTTCATGGGACACTTAATTGCATCATTTGACAACTTTGTCATTCATCCTCCCCCTCGAGCGTCTGCTGATTCGCGCCCCCCCCCACCTCGCACAGCCACCCCTTTCACCCGCCCCCCACACCGAATTACAGCGCACCCAAACGTGAAGGTGTTCATCAGCCACTCCGGATTGCTCAGCACGCAGGAGGCCGCCTACCATGCCACACCCGTGCTCGCCCTGCCCATCGCAGCGGACCAGCCCAGGAACGCAGACCAGATCAGGGACACCGGCTTTGGCCTGGTGCTCGAGTGGGAGGAAATCACGGTTGACCTCGTCCTCGAGGCGCTACGCGAGCTCATCGACAACCCGAGGTAAGGGCGATGGTTAAGAGCTCAGTGCAATATTTTGTTCTATATTTTATGTCATGAGGGAATATACTAAACGTATATACAGTAATACACACACACATACACAAATAGGGCGGGGGGGGGGGGGCTGGGGAGGTGATCCTTGCTAGTCTGCCTTCCCAAAGATTATACGCGCCGGCAGTGCATCTTGCAAATGGTGATACGGGAGCAAAGGGTTTGCCCCTCCCATCCAGCAAGCGACACGGGCTGTGGGTCCCCTTGGGAGGACGACTGCCTGGACGCAGGTCCTGAGTGGCTGTGTCCCGGTGGCCGACAACCCAGTGTGTGGACTGTGGGGTAAGGCCTAAGGTCCTGCAGCCTACCGCGCCCCCTTTTATGGGACAACGTCGGCGGTGATGGCAGAGGTGGCCTCCTGTCGGAGTCACTGCCTGCGGTTCAACCTCTGGCGAGCTGTCATGGTGGGGGTTGGGGACATGATCATTTATCTCAGCTATTGAACTGACTAAGAACTAAGGTGGCTGCCCTCTCAGCGGTGAGAAGGCCTGGTAGCAGAATAGCTATTACTGGTCAGACCTCAGTAATGGTCACCATCTGTAGCGGTAGTCATAGCCACCTTCAGCCTTCGGCAGTGGAGGTTACTCCAGTTGATAAGTGTGTAATAGCATTGAGACTGAAGCACGCTCCAGGTTCAAGTCTATTAATGGTATGTATATGTGGCCAAGGAGATTGACTACATCCTTGTGTGTTTATATATATATATATATATATATATATATATATATATATATATATATGTGTGTGTGTGTATGTGTGGTGTGTGTGTGTGTGTGTGTGTGTGTGTGTGTGTGTGTGTGTGTGTGTGTGTGTGTGTGTGTGTGTGTGTGTGTGTGTATGTGTGTGTGTGTGTGTGTGTGTGTGTGTATGTGTATGTGTGTGTGTGTGTGTGTGTGTGTGTGTGTGTGTGTGTGTGTGTGTGTGTGTGTGCATATATATATATATATATATATATATATATATATATATATATATATATATGGAGGCACATATTCATATACATATATATATTCAGATTCCCATGATTTCAGCCAGGAAGAAAATTAATATGAACCTATAAAAATACAAGTTGCATGTACAAATAACTTCAGCAGACATTATACTACCAATCTAAGCACAGTTATATAAACAACATGGCCTAAATTATTCAGCAATTTCTTTACATCAAGTAATTTATCCGGTGGGTGGACGCTGCTTAGCACATTAAGGCGTGGTTACACTGCCCATCGATTCATCAAATCCAATCATTTTGAGTGGGATTTGCCCATCGATGGGCTTATTCCACTGTTTTTTTTTTGTCCACTCGTCCGAAGCGATGGGCACCCCATCGTCTGTCGATGGACCAGTGGAAAAATCATATTCGTTGAGAGTCTATAGTATACCTGGTATTAGTCTAATTATATATTTTATGCAGTATTATTATTATATATATAAGTAATCTATAATTAATAATCATAATTGTAAATTATCATAGATATACTTATATGAATTATTATTTTAAAAAATCAAACAAAAACAATGCAATATATCTTGTATCCTCATTTCACCGACGAACATAAACAACCGCGCACCTTTTTCAAAGAGGAAGAACGTCTTCTCGTCATAAGAATGTGG
>NC_061823.1:37412927-37420427 GCF_019202785.1 Penaeus chinensis
CTGACTGACTGCTCGTTGTTTACGCGGAAATGACAATCAGCATGATACGTTTTGTGTCACTGATTTTGGGAAGCGTCAGTTGTGATTTTGATAAGGACATAAATTATGTTATTGTTCGTGACAACAGCAAACACAGTGATTACAAAAATAGTAACAATAATTTTGATAACAATACTGACGGATTAATTTATAATAGTTGTGTATGATGATAACAATGTTGGCGGAAATGGCGATAACATGATATTGATAGTAAGGATAACAACGACGACGAGATAATAATGATAACTATTATGATAATAATGATTATGATGGCAATAACAATATAATAATCATAATAACAACAACATTAATAACTGTAATTATAATAATGATAATGATTATGATAATAATGAGAGTCATAGTAACCCCCCCCCCCCTGCCCACACACAAAAAAATCAGGACAAAGAACGATATGAATATCGATAATGTTGATGATAATAATGACATTAATGATAATGATACTACTAATGCTACTACTACTAATGATAATAATTCTCCTCCTCATCCTCCTCATCATAGAAATAATGATAATAACAATAACAACAACAAAAGCGATAATAATGATAATAATAACAATATCAATGATAATATTATTTATGAAAATGACCATAATAATATAAATGATGATGAAAGTAATGATAAGGAGCAAGACTCAGGGTACCAGTGATACTAATGATAATAACAAGAATAATGATTTCATAACAGTCAGGACACACTGCTTATAAGAAGAGAGATTTAATTAAGGCCACATTTTGCTGGGTCTGAATAAAGCATGGATCTGCTTATGAAGCTTCGTACTTTACTTTTGGAGTTTTTTTGTTTGATTATTTTTAGCATGAACCTTCAGTGTTGGTGAGTTAGTCACATATTTATTAATTTATTAATTTTTCACAAATTCTCAGTGGTTGATTCGTGCCATTTTCATTACTTACGAAAAAAAGGAAAGAAGAGGAAAGAACGAAAATAAAACAGACACACACACACACACATATATATATCTATATAGATATATGTAAATGACCCTCGTGGTCTCGAGTTCAATTCCCCGTCGCGGCGGTCGTAAAAATGCCTGCGCTCTGACTGCTGGCTCGAGCCCGAGAAAACGACGTATCGCCTTGAGAAGTCAAACGCAGGTGTCGTGGGAGAAGTCACCGCCGTGGTACAACCGCGGTTGATTAGGAAGGGCATCCAATCAGACAAGGGTGACACTGCCAATTAACCTCTCAATATTGAATTGAGAGAGGCCTATGTTCTGTAGTGGAATGAATAGCTGTTGAAAAAAAAAAAAAAAATATATATATGTCAAGATAAATCTGATATTCATTAGGAACAATAATATATAAATAATCAGGCTTAGTGATACAACGCATCCGCGGAAGTGTGAAGGTACTCCTGACTCGAAACAAAGCAAGGCCAATTGCACCTTTACATTACGGAATATTGCTGTTATACAGACACGTTTTATACCCTTATGAATAAGTCTGGTCTTTCATTTTACTGATTACAGGTATTATACGCCGATTATACCTGTATCATATTTAGCTAGTATATGTAACGATGATAATGAAGTGCTATGTGAGTGAGTTAGAGGATAATTACAGGCGTTTAGTATAATATTCAAATACTGTGGGGAGAGCCAGGTCAGTGTGACGTCACGGTTTAATATTTTGCGGTTTGGCTTTTGGTTAATGCTGTTGTTGTCGTTACTATTATTGTTGACATTATCAGTGTTGTTGTCATCATTATCATCATTATCCTTATTAATGTCATTATTATCATTATAATTGTTATTATTATCATTATCATCATTATCATTATTATTACCATTATCATTATCTTTATCATCGTCATTGTTAATATCACTATTAATATGAATCGTCTTATTATTACAATCATTTTTATTATTATTATCCTTATCCTCATCATTATCATCAGTATGGCAACACTATCAATGATAAAGGTTATAATCTTGAATATCATAAAAGAAAATTAAGGACAAACATAGCGATATTCAGTAGAGCAAAGTTTTCCACAAGGGCGCGAATGAAAGCGTTACTATATATATATATATTTTTTTATGCAGCCAGTCATTCCACTGCAGGACATAGGCCTCTCTTGCCAGGTTATATGACAGTGTCACCCTTGCCTGATTGGATAATCTTCCTAATCAACCGCGGTTCGGCGCGCTAACACTTGTGCCACGGCGGTGACTTCCCCTACGACACCTGCGTTTGAATTCTCAAGGCGATATGTTGTTTTCTCGGGCTCGAGAAATCAGTCAGAGCGCAGGCATTTTTACGACCGCCGCGACGGGGAATTGAACTCGGGATCACGAGGGTCGGAGTCCAGCGCTCTAACCACTGGACCATCGCGGCAGTCGTTACTATATGTGTGTGTGTGTGTGTGTGTGTGTGTGTGTGTGTGTGTGTGTGTGTGTGTGTGTGTGTGTGTGTGTGTGTGTGTATAAAAATAAATAAATTGAAGTGGGACCACGAGGATCATTTACATATATCTATATATCTATCTATCTATCTATATATGTGTGTGTGTGTGTGTGTGTGTGCGTGTAAATATATATATATATATATATATATATATATATATATATATATATCAAGAGACGGATCAGCCGTGGCATCCCAATGGATATTTTGGATGCGGTCAGGAGCCATAAAATGATTCAAGTAAAGATCCCAAAGCTTTTACTTTGCTCGCAGTTCCATCTAACTAGAAATGTTATCTCTGCCGTTTGTTCAGCAGGAGTGAACTTCCGCCAGACATATTCTGCATCTGTCGTGAACTACCAGCGGCGCTGATAAACGCCTATTGCAGAATCGACTGCCCTGCTGCTCGCAGCTTCACCGTAACCCAGGGACGGGGAGCTCATAGTTCAATCCTTGACCCCTGGGTGTATTTTAATGTTTTGCCCAGGACGTACACACACACACACACACACACTCATATGTGTGTATGTATGTATGTATATATATATATATATTTGTATATATAATGTCAAAGATCCTATAATTAAAATATCAACAAAATGTCTTCAGTTTAGCCCTCTGTTGGCCGGAATGCCGTTTCAACACCATGTCACTATGTGATGTCACAGAATGTTGCCATGACACGTGTGCTGGTTGCTAAACTAAACGTAAATGATTTATTCTTATCCAGATAAAGCTGGATAAAACAACACCACTTTCTTATTCATCTCATTAAGGGATTTGCTTAATTACCATGTTTCATTGTCAATATCCCAATTCTTTCTATAAATTCAAAATTTTCAAAGATATTGTGACATTTTGAAAAAAAATCCTATTGGAAACAATTAAACTGGTTTTTTTATCATGCCATTAGCTTTGGCATGCGGGATATTTTTACAAATCCTATTTAAATTTTATCTCTATAAAATTGAACATATCACTACAGGAGACGCATCAGGAATAGACAGTGTTCATAAGCTGTTTAATTTTCCTACCAGTGTAACCTCCAATCTAATTGACTATAAATGTTTTTCTTTACATTTTTTAAAGGAAAAGGCTCTCAAGACCTTTTGTTGTGCAGGATTCAAGCATGTAGGTTTGATCTATGCACTCTGGAAAAAATAATGAAGTTAACATAGACGCATCGAAAAAGTTTGAATGCGATTTACATAAAGTTAAGTAATAAAAATATTCAAATTAACTTGACACCGTTAAAGATTATCACAGAAAAATATTTCGAGGCATAGTTATGATAAAGATGTTGTTTTTAGTAAAGTTTGAGCGTTTTAAACGGGTAACTTACGATTTGGGGATGTTGCAATGCTTATCACAGGAAGAGCCAGAACCGACATCTGGTATGTAGGTGGTGGTGTTCGTGGTGGCAGTAATGATACTGGGGGTTGTGACGGAGGCACCAGTAGTTGTAGTGGCACTAAACATAGTGGCAGGTGCACCTTGCATCACTCCCTTTTGAGCCGAATTATCATTAATTACTACCCAGGGATACCTATACATGTTCTGCCACAACCGAGATCTTCAAAAACAGTACATATATTTACTTGCTACCTATTACAACTAATTTGACAATATTTTAAAATTAACAGGTTGTACTTACCACGTTTTGGGTTTCAAATTAAAACTTACTGGTTATGTTTGGGACTGCTGAATGAATCATATACACCCCGGCCTCAGAATGTCTTAAACACAGGCATTGTTTAGGTGCTGACAGTATTCGTGACGAACTTCCATCATGCTGGCATCTGTAAAATAGACTTCTTTGTATAGTAAAAAAAGAAGCGTATAATAATGAATGAGACATCTGGTTTATGGTCTAGTCTTGTTAAAAGCACATTGTTCCTGGAACGAGAGAGAGAGAGAGAGAGAGAGAGAGAGAGAGAGAGAGAGAGAGAGAGAGAGAGAGAGAGAGAGAGAGAGAGAGGGCGGAAGAAAGAGAGAAAGAAATGACCGCGACTTGGACAATCGATCCTTTTTAAACCAATAGCCGTGACGGCCGGTAAACGCTCTGCTCTGATTCTACTTACAAAAATTGACGAAAGTAATCTATGGCTAGACAATACATTATTCTTCCAATTCGCAAAAAATGGTCATGTTTGACCTCCTGTGACACCCCCTCCAACACACGCACATAGTGGAAGAATTATTTTTCAGCATAGAAAAAAGGCGATTGCTAATGAAAGCGATGCACTGTAACATCCTCAAGGCAAGTGTCGTCATCGTACCTTATTGCTTACAAGCCTATGAATGCAGGTGTCGACTCTAGACTTCAATTAATATATGCTGAAAAATGAATAACAAATAGTTTCAAACCAAATTAAGTTGCCGATCACTTTTTACACTAGGTTTATCACTCATAATGGAGATTACAATTAAAACAACGATGTATATAATTAATGATTCCAAAGAAAATATTAATTGCCTAGTAATCAAGCGCTCTGTGGCCTCTGGCGAAAAGATGTTCTGCGCTCTGGAAAATGCCAACATAACATGGACTGGTTCTTTGGTATTTGTCATTTTGCGGTAAATATGAGGCCGCAGCAGCTGTATTTGCGCTGTTTCTTACGCTCTATAAGATGGCAATGTCCATTTCTCTCCCATGTTGCTCTCGGTTTCATGAACCAATTATAAATTCAGCTAAGACAAGTAAACACGAATCAGACTATCACTTTTCAAAAGCAAAGTAGTCTGAGACATGAAAACAAGGTTCATTATTTTTTTCAAACATTTACATTTACGCTGCAGTTCTATGGTAGTACTCCTGCTACATTATAACCTAAGCGTGAGTTATGGCCAACATAATATAAAACACGTGTAAGTTACACTTATCAAAACAGAATTCATTTTGACAACATATATTTACCTAATAATTAGTTTCGGATACTGCAGCTTAGTCCTTACTTCCCTTGGTCTCTCGGAAGACGGTGAAAACGGTTTCATTTGTATTCTATTCTGCGCGGCTGGAAGCAAATCAACAGATACTCCGTCGTCAGATTCGAGCCTTCGTGCCTGTGTTTGAAACACACACACACGTATACAGACACATGTGTATACACATGCACACACACATGTATACACACACATATGTATACACACATAAACGCACACACAAACACACACTTCTAATGGTTTGCACCTGTTAATTAAGCTAGAGTAGCTGGTATACATATATATACATATATGTGTATTTGATATATATATATATATATTGTAAGGATATTTTATATCAAAAACTTATTTGTGTAGATATCCTTGGATTCTGACACACATTAATATTTATAGATACGTATGGTAGAGAAGATTGGGGTGCAGTGAAAAAGTATAAGCTTTAACCATTTATTTTCGATAAATAAAACATAGAAAATAGGAAAAATTCAATATCACTTCCACAGTTCCTTCCGTTCATGCACTTCGGTCATGTCACTACGTTCACTTCATTTTTCTTATTCGCTCCTTTCTATTTTTCAAAATCGCTTCCGAGCAACATTCTGTTGTGCTCGTCCATTACGGATGACTTCACTTTCTGCAGTGTCCAGCCACCGTCGTGAAGTTACAGGATTCCATTGTGTCTCTGGGCATACATGCACTGCCTTTAGGGTAGTGAATTTGTAAATGGAAAGAAATATGCTGCTGCTGTCTACGACCTCATTCAAGTGCCACCAGTTCAGCTATCCACAGCTACTTCCTTCAAAGCACCTCGTCGCCTTCTTCGGGCGTTTTTCACACAACAAACACAAGCACACACCTAAACAATCACAAGTAGGTCGTCAGTGCTTAAAGCTGTGGCTGTGTATTTTACACACACACACACACACACACACAGACATATATATATATATATATATATATATATATATATATACACACACATATATATAGACATATATATAGACATATATATATATATATTTTTTTATACAGCCATTCATTCAACTGCAGGACATAGGCCTCTCTCAATTTACTATTGAGAGGTTATATGGCAGTGTCACCCATGCCTGATTGGATGCCCTTCCTAATCAACAGCGGTTCGGCGTGCCAACACTTGTGCCACGGCGGAGACTACCCCTACGACACCTGCGTTTGACTTCTCAAGGCGATATGTCGTTTTCGCGGGCATGAGTCAGCAGTCAGAGCGCAGGCATTCTTACGACCAGTCCAGTGCGCTAACCACTGGACTATCGCGGCAGTTATATATATATATATATATATATATATATATATATATATATATATATATATATCGGTTTATTCAATTAACGAGTGCAAATCGCTTTATGAACCATTAGAAGTCCTATTGTCAAGTTTATTCACAGTGATTGTTTTTCGTCATTTCATGGGGGAAATATACAGTGCAAATCAGTTTTCAAAAATGTTGGATAGTTTTTAATTCAAAGTTTGACGTTGGTTTCAAATCCTCTAAATTACGTAAACTGGATGTTTATGGCTCGCTCTCTCATTGCCAATTGTTGTTTGTCTGTTTATAATTATCTGTTAGAGAGAGAGAGAGAGAGAGAGAGAGAGAGAGAGAGAGAGAGAGAGAGAGAGAGAGAGAGAGAGAGAGAGAGAGAGAGAGAGAGAGAGAGAGAGAGAGATAGAGAGAGAGAGAGAGAGAGAGAGAGAGAAAGAGAATGTTTATAGACAAATAGAAATAGAAAGATAGATAGAAAGATATAAATATTAGGATAGATAGATAGACAGACAGATATATAAACAGGTAGATAGATAGAATGGAAGGTAGACTTCACTTATAAATAGAATATAGAAGCCGAGAATGAGAGATGATGAGATAGACAGATAGTTGAACCGACAGGCAGACAAAAAGACAATAAGGCAGACAAAGATATACAGATAAAGAGAAGCATATAAAGAGAAACAGATCCGCAGCCAGAGATGTACACAGCCACGAGACCCCCCCCCCCCCCCCCCCCCGCCGGCTCTGAGCGCAGAAGCCTCAAAGACCGCG
>NC_061823.1:37425427-37430427 GCF_019202785.1 Penaeus chinensis
ACTTTCCTCATTGGCTGAGAGACCAGGGACATCCAGATGGACTTTCCTCATTGGCTGAGAGCCCAAGGACATCCAGATGGACTTTCCTCATTGGCTGAGAGCCCAAGGACATCCAGATGGACTTTCCTCATTGGCTGAGAGACCAGGGACATCCAGATGGACTTTCCTCATTGGCTGAGAGCCCAAGGACATCCAGATGGACTTTCCTCATTGGCTGAGAGCCCAAGGACATCCAGATGGACTTTCCTCATTGGCTGAGAGACCAGGGACATCCAGATGGACTTTCCTCATTGGCTGAGAGCCCAAGGACATCCAGATGGACTTTCCTCATTGGCTGAGAGCCCAAGGACATCCAGATGGACTTTCCTCATTGGCTGAGAGACCAGGGACATCCAGATGGACTTTCCTCATTGGCTGAGAGCCCAAGGACATCCAGATGGACTTTCCTCATTGGCTGAGAGCCCAAGGACATCCAGATGGACTTTCCTCATTGGCTGAGAGACCAGGGACATCCAGATGGACTTTCCTCATTGGCTGAGAGCACAAAATACACAAGAATACATACATATATATATATATATATATATATATATATATATATATATATATATATATGAATGTATATATATATACATATGAATGTGTGTAAATATATATATATATATATATATATATATATATATGGTATAAAAACCCATAATGTAAAACTAGATTTATTGGTTTTTTTATACCATAGTATCAACGGTAGAGTGTTTTCTCCTTTCATATATATATATGTATATATATATATATATATATATATATATGATATATATCTCTCTATATTTATACATATGCAGAATGTGCGGTATATGTATGGGTATTTACGTATCTATGCACGTATTTATGTATGTACAGCTGTGTACGTAAATAGGCTGTCAAATTTCTATGGAACAGAAAATGGTCTAAATGAGAATGGAGGCGCAATTCAGCAGAAATATCCGGTGTGGAAACGCGAGGGAACAGAATTACGTCCGAAAAAGTTGAAATTGAGAACGAAATTCTACAATCTGGTGGAAGCATATGCAAATTCTGGACAAAATGGTCGGGCTGATAAAGAATAGATTTCGTGTGAAAAAAAAGAAAGAATTATCATATGATTTATTTGAAGAAACTCCGCATCGAACTTTCGAGAAGAGATAAAGCAACATACCTGAGAAAGACGAAAATTTCAGCTGGTTTGGTACAATGAGACAATAAGGCGAGAGAGAGAGAGAGAGAGAGAGAGAGAGAGAGAGAGAGAGAGAGAGAGAGAGAGAGAGAGAGAGAGAGAGAGAGAGAGAGAGAGAGAGAGAGAGAGAGAGAGAGAGAGAGAGAGAGAGAGAGAGAGAGAGAGAGAGAGAGAGAGAGAGAGAGAGAGAGAGAGAGAGAATACGAATAATAATTCTGTTGCGTTCTGGAGCTAATATGCATACATGCATTCATATGTGCGGTATATCTGTAAAGGCGCACATTGACATTTTCACGCACATGTATGCACACAAGCACACGCACACATACTCTCACATATCCATCTGTCTATCTCTTTCTCTCTTTATATATACACACATATATAGTATGTATTTAAGTATATGTATGCACACACACACACACACACACACACACACACACACACACACACACATACACACACACTTAAATATGTACATACATACATACATATAGACATACATACATACATATATGTATACACACACACACACACACACACACACACACACATATATATATATATATATATACACACACACACACACATGCATATATATATATATATATATATATATATATATATATATATATATATATATAATAAAAATGCAAGCAAATGTATTTCCCCTTGGGATGTGATGGACAAAATGCTGTCTCGGTAACATAGGAACTTTTATTGCAGTCATATGATGAGCAATGTCAATACGATACCACGACCATGACTCCGAGACGGTCATATTTGACCTTTGCTCCGCCCCCCCCCCCCCCCCCTTCCCAACCCAGCCACTTCGCCCATGGCTTTCCTTCCCTCCTAATTTACTGATCTTGAAAATAATAATAACACCTACAACAACCAAGCAGTCTATAAGACTAGGTAAACTATTTTTGTCATCATCACCATCCCATGGCTACTAGTGTGGTGAAAGTGTGGGCTCAGGAAGAAAAGAGAGAATATCTACCGTTCAGAGGCCTTCAGTTACACTTTAAAATATCTTGCTGACTTCCATCCTGGAGTTTCTGAAGCACTCAAGCCTACGCGCGACGTATGCTGTCGGTCCAGTTATATATATATATATATATATATATATATATATATATATATATATATATATATATATATGTGTGTGTGTGTGTGTGTGTGTGTGTGTGTGTATATATATATACATACACACAAACACACACATACACACACACACACACACACACACACACACACACACACACACACACATATATATATATATATATATATATATATATATATATATATATATATGTATATATAATGTGTGTGTATGTTCTTTATATATATACATATATCTCTCCTTTATAACTATTATATTCAAATCATAATCGATCACTTGCATTCAGATGAAGTTTTATCTCCGACCTGAATTTTCCTTCTTGTAGAGTTTTTGTAGTGGCTTCCGCGTGATAAATGAGGGAGAGAGGGAAATGGAGAGGAAAAGAATGGAAGAGGAGAACTACGAGAGAGGACAGAATTATTGCAAGAGAGAATGGAGGAGAGCTTATTTTAAAATGTGGGGAAAGAAGACGAAGAAGAAGAAGAAGAAGAAGAAGAAGACTAAGAAGAAGACGTAGACGAAGAAGAAGAAGAAGAAGAAGAAGATGATGATGAAGCAGAAGAAGAAAAAGAGGAAGAAGAAGAAGAAAAGATGAGGACAACGAGGACGACGACGAAGAAGAAAGAATAGTAGAAGGAGATGGAGAAGAAAAGAAAGAAGGTGGAGGAAAAGTGGAAAGAGAGAGAGAAAAAAAAATAATGAGGATGAGGCGGAATCATTATTATTATGATTATGATTATTGTTGTTATTATAACAATTATTATTACAGTTACTATCAACATTACACTTGTCATAATAAGCATTATCATTGTTAAAATAATTATTGTTACAACCAATACCATTATTATTTAAATTATATATTTCTTACTTGCATTATTCATTTTTCCTTTCTCAAGTGTTCCTTGCTCTCTCTCTCCCCACTCCAACGAAAAAGTAGCATTTTCTCCATCCATTTTATCTAGCCTCCCCTTCTTTCCTATCAACAATTCTGTCCTCTGTTTTAATTCTCCTTTCCCGCTCCTTTGTTCTCCGCTTCCTCCTCTCCTTCGTCAGCCATTTCTCCCCTCTCTCTTTCCATCATTCCATTTTCTTGCATCTTTTAAGATGGAAGTCCACAACCTTCGATTCTCGCTTTATATGGATGCGAGTCATCAGTCAGTGCGTTATAATTAGGATTACTGGTCGATTTGGATTTGTATGAGGAAGAGACATTAATATATAGTTGAATGTGAAGGCCTATAGAATAAGGAAATATGTAAGGCGAAAGGAGTGGTAAATCCTATGGCCAGGATAAAAACGTTTTTGGCCTTAAACTCCGTGGCTGTGTACTTATCTGATCGCTGGTCTGTTATTTGATAAATTAAATATCATCAGTTTATGAGTATCCTTCATTTTATGTCTATATTTTAGTTTCTCTATCTAAGCACCAGATTATATCTGTCCTTTCAGCGATCTGTCATTGTAAGTAAATGCTTGGAGCTCTATATTTTCCTGCTTATTATATGATATTTGCAAGCATCTCTGACCCCGCGGAGATTGCATAACTATCAAATTTCTAACGGTTTGATCAAAATTACGATGACAAACGTCTAAGCATCATCAAATTTCTACAAACGTGGATATTACTTTAAGGTAAATGTGCCAGAAATAATCCCGAGGAAAGTGGCAGCCTTCAGTAAAAGAAACAAATTTGTCCCGAATCGCGGCGACAATGACCGAGCCTTTTGCAAAGAGCTGTTCTCCTCAACCAGGACGCGGGACGAACCACCTGCTTCGGTGCACAAGGTTCCATAAACACACACACGCTGTCTGACATTCTCGAACTTTCCTCGTTGTGGCACGCAGGTGGGTACCATTGTTAGCCAAAGCTCTCATACCACTTACACACACGTGTTACAAGGCTTCAAAATGTACAGTGTATTTCAATATACTAAAACTTTATTTCATAACAGTTATGCCTTTTGTATCTAAAGGAATTATACCCACGTATTATTGCTTTTTAAAAGTGCGTCTTAATGATTCATACACGCTGTAGGTCTGTTTCATTTACTCATTACAGTTCCATGGAGTCAATAAAAGGGATCA
Organism: Penaeus chinensis; assembly: GCF_019202785.1. NCBI lineage: Eukaryota > Metazoa > Arthropoda > Malacostraca > Decapoda > Penaeidae > Penaeus > Penaeus chinensis. The sequence continues at coordinate 37,429,849 of NC_061823.1, forward strand.
CGCAGGTGCTAATACTTGTTTAAGATAAGAATGTATAATATAGAATATTCTTAAAACAAAACTGTGAATGCCGTCTTCATTTTAAGGAACAAAGACAAAGCCTAAATGGATGTCAAGGTATTAATGGTATTTATCCAACACCATAAGCTTGAATCGAATTTTGTAATTTCAACTTCAAGTATAGGTAATTGGATATCCATAACTGACTTATATACTTTGTCTCCTGGACAGAGAGATTGCGCAAGACTCCTTTCTATCCAGCCTGTACAATTCTTGATTCTTTATTTGTTAAAATAATCCGGAGAGAGAGAGAGAGAGAGAGAGAGAGAGAGAGAGAGAGAGAGAGAGAGAGAGAGAGAGAGAGAGAGAGAGAGAGAGAGAGAGAGAGAGAGAGAGAGAAAGAGAGAGAGAATCAATAACAATGACTCTCTTCCTTCCTTTCTTATTTTCTGTCTTTTATCAAGTTTTCTGCTCTGTCTTCTTTCCACAACTTTCTATATCCGACAGATACTTGACTCAGATGCTCGATACACTGTTAATCCGTCTCTTCTCAGAAATTATTTTTAGTATATGTATATA
>NC_061823.1:37435427-37440427 GCF_019202785.1 Penaeus chinensis
GTTAGATTAGTTTAGGTTAAGTTAGGTTTAGGTTAGGTTAGGTTAGGTTATTTTCCATGCGTGATGTTTTCTGCTTCTGGTTGTTTCATTTAATTTATTTCCCTTCCTTCGTCTGTGAGAAATGGATGTATTTAACTGTATAGATAAAAGAAGATATAAGTAAACAGATAACAAATAGATGTATTGATTATAATGATTAATTTAATATGGATATGATGATGATGAAAATTAAAATAATGATAAAAATTATATCAATAATAATAGTAATTGTTATCATCATCATTCTTCTTCTTCTTCTTCTTCTTCTTCTTATTATTATTATTATTATTATTATTATTATCATCATTGTCATTACCACTTCTATGATTATCATTATTTCCATCACTACTGGTCGCGTTAGAAATTACCAGAGAGGATGAGGATACGATACAAAATATTTATACATAAACAAAAAATATTTTTTTCTATCTTTAGTTTATTTTTCCCACCACTGTATTAACACGCCAGAGTGATTTGTCATTTAGTTAAGTATATTCACATATCTATTCATCTATTTGTCATCTATTTACTTATTTCTTAAGTTATCTAAACTGTTAAAACCCCCATTTTTCCGCAGACGAAGGGAGGGGAATAAATGGCTTCGAAAAAGAAACAGAAACAACCAGAACCAGAAAGCATTACGTAAAGAAAACACGCCTCTTTAATAAACCTCAAGAACACAGTGCAACCTGTCCTTCCGCCCATCTCGCCTTCACAACATACAACCCATTATTTCCCTTCCTTTCGATATCCTTCTCCCCATCAAATACACGAAACAAAAGCATTATCCTCCTCCTCGCCAGCATTGTTTCAGCGAGAATGGTCCCCGTGCACTAAGGAGATGGAAACCGGACGCGCAGAAGGCAAGGCTTTTCACACGCGTCGAGACAAAACCGGACGGACCTTTGTATGAATTGGGACAGGTGTGAGACGGCGCGAGGAACAGGTGTGGGGATGGGGGGGGGGGGGGGAAGACGAGGGAAGAATTAGTCTTATTGCTTCGGTTGCAGGCATTCTCATTCTCATTGCTGTTTTCTGTATTATCATTTTTAGGAGTACAAGTACTATTGTTTTGTTTTTGTATCATTAACATTATTGCACTTCGTGGTATTACCATGTGTATCATTGTTAAAATTCCATTAACTGTTATGATTACTATTTGAATAATAATGATCATCATTATTACCCCCCCCCACACACACACACACAAACACAGGTTCAAGCGCCACAAACACGCACGCGGGTACAAGGCGGGCGAGCAGTGGCTGGTGGCGCTGAAGACCGAATTTTAGCGCATGAATTATTCCTTCTCGGACGCCTTGGTCGCGGCCGCTTAACTAAGGGAGATGGAGCACGTCCGAATTTTTATTGTAGACACTTTATGGCAGAGATGGGAGGGAAGGGCTCGGGTGTTTCTCTCATTCTCTCCACTTTTTAAAATAACTTCTTCCTTTTCTCTTCTCCATTTCTTTTTTCTAATTATCATTTTTCCTTCTTCATTTACTTCCCTCAAATCCACTTCCGATCTCTACAACGTCTTAGGTTTCACAAAAAAGAACGAAAAAAACGTATTTTCTCATCACCGAAAGACGCAGATTTTCGGGTCCGCCTCCAGGCCTCGTCGCGGTCGGTCGCTCGCATTTTCTCTGTCATTTTAACTCTGTCGTTTCATATCTCCCCTTCGTTTCCCATTTCATTTATTTTCGCTTTTTCTTCTTCCTATCACATGTGTTTAGATGGATGATTATATTTTTACCATCATCATCTTGGTTAGATAGCTGTGTTTTTTTGTTTATTAATTAAATATTTTTTGTTAGGAAAGAAACATAAGATCCCTTGTAGAGAAGAAGTAAGGGGGGGGGGGGGGAGAAAAGGAAAATAAGACACCAAATAGAAAATGGAATTAAATAAGACTCGAAAGGAAGCAAATTCTAAATCAGCTGAAAACTAACAAAAGAAACAAGAAAATAAAACGTAGAGCAAAGAAACGAACAGACAGATCAATAAATAACACAAAAACAAATAAGAGACGAGAGAAATCAAAATATATGGCCACAGACGGAAAAAAAGAGAAGAATAAATAACACCAACAAGTGATGAATAAACGGGAGGAGGAGAGGAAATGCAGAAATCCTGAACCCGGAAAGCGATACAGCAGAGGCGGCGGCGTCCCAATCACGGGGAAGCTAATGGAAAGCAAATCCAGCTGCATCGAAGAGACGGCGAAGCTTAAGCTCCTGCTCTCCTGCCTCCTCTTCTTCTTCTTCTCCTTCGCCTCTCCTCTTCTTCTTCTTCTCCTTCGCCTCTCCTCTTCTTCTTCTTCTCCTTCGCCTCTCCTCTTCTTCTCCTTCTCCTTCGCCTCTCCTCTTCTTCTTCTTCTCCTTCGCCTCTCCTCTTCTTCTTCTTCTCCTTCGCCTCTCCTCTTCTTCTCCTTCTCCTTCGCCTCTCCTCTTCTTCTTCTTCTCCTTCGCCTCTCCTCTTCTTCTTCTTCTCCTTCGCCTCTCCTCTTCTTCTTCTTCTCCTTCGCCTCTCCTCTTCTTCTTCTCTCCTCTTCTCCTTCGCCTCTCCTCTTCTTCTCTTCTCCTTCGCCTCTCCTCTTCTTCTTCTTCTCCTTCGCCTCTCCTCTTCTTCTTCTTCTCCTTCGCCTCTCCTCTTCTTCTTCTTCTCCTTCGCCTCTCCTCTTCTTCTTCTTTCTTCTCCTCTTTTTCTTTTTCTCTCTTCTCCTTCGCCTCTCCGCTTCGTCTTCCTCCCTTTCCTCTATCCCATCTTTTCTTTCGCTCTCTCTCTTCTCCCGTCTTCTGCTTTCTCCCCTTCCCTTCACCTTCTCCTCCCTCTCCCTCCTCCCTCTTCTACTTCTTCCTTCCTCCTTCGTATTTCCCCTCCTCCATCAGTCCTCTCTCTTCCCATCTTCCTTCTCTCTCTCTCTCCAATCTCCTCTTCCTATCCCTTCTCCTTGTCCTCCTCCTCCTCCTCCTTATCTTCTTCCTCTTCCGCCCTATTTCCTTCTCCTTCCTACTCCTCCCTCCTTCTCTCGTCTCTTCCTACATTCCTCCTCCTTTCTATTCCTCCCTCTTCCTCCTCCTGTTTCTTCCTACCCCCTCCTCCCTCTTCCTCCTCCTGTTTCTTCCTACCCCCTCCTCCCTCCTCCTCAGAAGCGCGTGCCTTTGTTGGCATTTTTAAGATCACCTGCTGAAGGATGCCTTGAAGCCGTTGTTAATTAAGGATCCCCTTGAGAAGCCTCTACCCCCCCCCCCCCCGCTGACACCTCCTCCTCTACCGCGATGTGAACGAAGCGTTTTTGGGGTCGCTGTTTTTTTCTTTTTTTTTTTGGTCTATTTTATCGTCATCATTGTCATCGTCATCATTGTCATCGTCATCATTGTCATCGTCATCATTGTCCTCGTCATCATTGTCATCGTCATCATTGTCATCGTCATCATTGTCATCGTCATCATTGTCCTCGTCATCATTGTCATCGTCATCATTGTCATCGTCATCATTGTCATCGTCATCATTGTCCTCGTCATCATTGTCATCGTCATCATTGTCATCGTCATCATTGTCATCGTCATCATTGTCCTCGTCATCATTGTCATCGTCATCATTGTCATCGTCATCATTGTCATCGTCATCATTGTCATCGTCATCATTGTCATCGTCATCATTGTCATCGTCATCATTGTCATCGTCATCATTGTCATCGTCATCATTGTCATCGTCATTGTCCTCGTCATCATTGTCATCGCCATTATTGTCGTCGTCGTCCTTCTCATCATCATTAAAATCATCATTAAGGTCGTCATTGTAACGTCTTCATCATTGCTGTCCCCATCATGATTATTGTCATTATAGTTGTTACGATTATCATCATTATCAACATTATCATCATCATTACCACCACCATTATCATCATAATTGTCATTATTATCATCATGATCATCATCATCATCTGCATCATTAAGTATTTGCATCTCTAAACTTTAGTATGATGTAAAAGATTCAAAAACAATGTTTTGAAGGCTTGATAGAAAAATAGTGATGTGTACCAGATATAATAACATAAATACAAAGGTACAAACACACACACACACACAAACCTATTTGATATTACCTAGTTTAAAATGAACAACCACTTCTTTTCCCATCCACTCTTCACTTATCCACAAACAACAAGACAGACAAGACATTAGTAAGAACAAGACAATAAATAAGAAACATTAAGCTGATACCAGAGCTATTCACATCGACAGACGCCTTGATTTGTGGCCATGTCGAGGGCCTGCTGCACACGGCACCTCGCGCCCCGGGCCACGCGCTGCCGCAAAACCTTTTATTACTTTTGGAAACAGGAAGCTAACTTAATAAACGAAGATAGAAATAAGAAAAAGAAAGAAAGAAAGACACTATATAGGTGGAGCAATTATTCTATTGTTCGTGTCTTTTTTGAGAGAAAGTTCTGTTTATTTATGTAAATGTTTATTGGCAATTAGTGGCTAATGAGATGTGTGCATAAGTTCATAATTTTCATCGTCCCTTGTGTCTGGGTAATTTAGATTGTCAGTTACTCACACTTTTTATAATTATTTGTATAATTATGTAATTTCTTGTTGTTAAGAAAATATCAGCCAATTGATAATACCCATGAGTTAGAAAAAAAAAAAAACAGTAATCTTTTCTCACTTTTTTCCTCTCCCTTTTCCTTCACCTCATCCTTTCCTACTGTGTCATCCGTAAATCCCATCGCCTTTCTGGCTTTATCTTCACCTCATAAGAAGCAAGAATATTTACAATCTGCTTTGGGTTGCAAATGAACTATCGGCAGCTGTCTACATGAAGAGGGTTCATCAGATGTTGAGAAAGTTATGAGCAACAGTGAATAATTCTACGAAGCGAGGTGCATTACTTGGTGTCTGGATCATACGATATTCTTATTATTAACTTCCATTTATAACTTATTCAAA
>NC_061823.1:37462927-37467927 GCF_019202785.1 Penaeus chinensis
CCGGTCATAGTGCTTTATGCTACAGCTTTCATTAATAAACTCAGTCAAGTCCTCTCTGAAGGAAGCTTTAATGATGTAGAAAATCCTAGAAAGAGGTTCCCCAAGATCTGTGTTCACACTTTGTTTGTCACATGCTGACTTTGCTAGGCGATCAGCATGGTCATGCCTAGGGATTCCAACATGCGATGGAATCCACACAAAACGCATATTATGGCCTCGTTCTTTTGCACGATACACGTTTATCCTGATGTCATTTGCAATATTTCCCGCACTTTTGTCTAGAGTGTTCAGAGCCATGAGTATTCCTGCCAACTCGGTTTGCATAGTGCTAGCCCAGTCATGAACCCTCCTACAATCCTGGTGCTGCAAAATATTGTTTTTATATACAACAAAAGCGCATCCTGCTCTGCTCCCAGACTGCAAGGATCCGTCAGTGTAGCATTCATATGCATTGGAAAGAGTGTCTAGATGCTCATTTATACTTGCAAGTGCATACTGTTTAAGTATAGCAGGGGGGACACTGTCTTTTTGGGGGGCAGTCGTATAATATACACCGACATTTTCCACGGTGGTACAGAACGTCCATGTAGGGTCTTAGTTATGGGAATGTTCAGCTGAGCTAAGTGTTTACACGTCACTTGTAACCATGAATTTGAGTATGAATCGGTGTTGTTATTCAAAGTTAGCTCTTCTATTCTGTGTTTTAGTTGTCTTTGGAACTCTGTACAATGGAGGGGTTCTCTAATTGATTTGACACTAAATGTGGTATTTATGTATAATATTCTTTCATAAACAGAAGGCAAATTAAGTTCTGTTCTCATATTCACAATCCTTGTTGTTCTAGGGGCACCAAGAATGATCCTCATGGCTTCATTTTGTACACTTTCTAGACTAGTAAACTCTGATTCCTTGAACAATACTAGGTGCAACGCATAGTAATCTATGACCGACCTTATGTATGACAAGTAAAGGATTCTCGCTCTATTGACATTAATACCATGGTCTTTGCCGACAAGTGTCTTAAGTGGCTTCAGCCGCTCCCACAGCCTTTTCTTCAAGTTTCTAATGAACTCTGAATCATTAACAATCACCCCAAGGTATTTGTATTGATGGCAGAGATCTAGCTCAACGTCATTTATATGAAACCTTGGCAGAGGGATTGTCTGTGGGTTAAGTGCCTTTGTTTTTTCAGATGAAATTATCAAGCCACACTCAATAGCCCTTGCAGAAAGTATATCTAGAATCTCTTGCATTCTCTCCTCGGATGAGGATTTAAACAAATGTCATCGGCATAGCAAATAATGGAGTCATTGCCTGCAAGTGGTATATCGCCCAGTAATCTATGCATTAGGATATCAAATAGCATGGGACTAAAATCGAGTTTTTAGTTTAGTTTAGTTCTTTATTTACCACCCTGGCTAACTGCACAGGCGTGGGCAAGCTGTGGTACATTTAATGCATGGTCATAACATTACATAGTGTTACATTTGAATTTTAGCCTATAACATTGCTATGAGTACTTATATCAGTTTAAGGAAAGGAACAATTGCACAGTCCTTTATCCACTCATCTGCCACGCCGGCATATAGCTTGGGCGTGGGAAAGCATTAATACATTTTATATTCGGTTATGTGATACTACATTCCAAATTTAGGATACAACATAAGTATATCTTCTAGGGCATCAGATGATATGAAGTAGTTACATAGTTCTCCGTACCTCATGCTAGGTGGCCTGAAAGGCTGTATCACATGGCACTCTGAGATATAATGTACAAGTGTTCGCTTATATTCTTCATTACACAGTTTACACTTAGTTTCTTCGACATTACAAACTGTACTGACCTGCCAATACAATCTATACCCAAGCCTGATTCTTGCAGTCACAACATCACACTGTCTTGTTCTTGTTTTATATAAACCATAGATGAAGGAATCTTGCCTAAACCGGTCATAGTGCTTTATGCTACAGCTTCAGAGTAAGTGAAATCTGGCGCGTTATATCCGAAGACTTGCACGACATGAAATCATTATCCAGCAAGTTGACGAGGCTGAAAAGCACACATTACCTACATCATTTGTCGAAATGTGACTGATGCCTTTTTCTCATTGATTTCATTCATGATTTCTTATGAATGAATATTTGCCTCGACGTCCTCCGTGTATTTATTTATGAAATATAAAAGACGTAAAGATTTAAATAAATGATGAGGACCTTAAAATCACGGAAACAATATGGATTTTTGGCTTTGGTTTGACAAATTTTTACATTTACAAGATGCTTCACCTGACAAACCATGAGTTACTCATTTGAGTAAGGTCTATTGCTTACCCCTTATTTAAAATTTTTACTATAATTATTATCATCATTATTACCATCATTGTTATTGTAATCATCATTATTGTCATGATCATTATCATGACGGAGTAATCATCAACCCTATCAGAAGGATTATGCTATCCTGATCATAACCGTTATCATCCCTACCTGTTCCATTATTAATGTTACGGACACAGGCAAAATATGTTAACATATAGTTCATACAGTATGTGACTATTTAGGCTATGCTGTTAATTTCCCGAAAATAAAACTTAATGAAATTTTATAATGAGAATTCTTGCTGCAGATTATACGTACTATATACCAAAAGATGGAGCTACCTGCCTCTCCCCTGACGCCATTGGTATTAGAACAACTCTCTCTTTTGGGTTAGGTTCTGGGGGCAGGAAGAGAGAGTCCGCGCAAACCGATCTTGACTACAAACACACATACACATGCACACACATACACATGCACACATATACACACATAGTTGCACAAACACGTACACGCACAACCATACATACACCCACAGGCAGACACACACACACACAAGCTACACAAATACACACATAAATACATACATACACACACGACACTTGTATGCACGTTGCTTTTTCACCGAACAAGTAGTCAGGGCGAGAGGTTGAGTGCAGGGAAGAGCTAATAACCACAACGGGGAATGGATGGCAGCGATTACCGGAGGGCGAGGAGCGGGAGAAAGTATCGGTTGGCTCAAACGATAACACACACACACACACACACACACACACACACACACACACACACACACACACACACACACACACACACACACACACACACACACACGTAAACACAAACACGTAAACACACACACACACACACACACACACACACACACACACACACACACACACACACACACACACACACACACACGTAAACACAAACACGTAAACACACACACACACACACACACACACACACATACACAGCAACATAGGAGGACCTCAATGGCAAAGACGATGCTACTGCGACAAGGAACACGACGGCAAGAGGAAGACAGCTTCTGGAAACGGGCTGTCGAAACGAACTGCTGTTGGACAAGCAAAAGGTTTGAATTCACGGCCAAGCAGGCGAGGGGAGGGGAGGGGAAGGGGAGGGGAGGATGGCCAACCCGCGCCGAAAATTCCCCGCGGCTGGACAGGGGCGTCGCTAATGACCGGAGGAGGAGGGGGAGGCCGACCGTAATGACCAGGGAAGGGATCAGGCTGCGTTGATTACATCGTCCGTCTATCAAATGAATGGGTAATTAGCGGCCGCGGGTGTGGCTGCTGCCGACGGCCGGGCGACGACCAACGACAGGTGAGAGCGGGCAAACGAGAGAGGAGCGAGATGCCGAGGGAAAGTATGAACAGAGGGGGACGCCGCTAATGATGCCGCGCGAGAGGGCGGAGCTGATGTATGGGGCGTTGGCATCGTACCCAGAAGGGAGGAGGAGGAGGAGGAGGAGGAGGGGGAGGGTGAGGAGGGTGAGGAGGAAGAAGAGGAGGAGGAGGGGGAGGAAGGGGAGGAGGGGAAGGAGGAGGAGGAGGAGGAGGAGGGCGAAGAGCAGGAGGAGGAAGAGGAGGAGGAAGAGGAGGAGGAGGGGGAGGGTGAGGAGGGGGAGGAGGAAGAGGAGGAGGAGGAGGGGAGGAGGGGGAGGAGGGGAAGGAGGAGGAGGAGGAGGAGGGGGAGGGAGAGGAGGGTGAGGAGGAAGAGGAGAAGGAGGAGGGGAGGAGGGGGAGGAGGGGAAGGAGGAGGAGGAGGAGGAGGGGGAGGGGGGGAGGAAAGGTGGAGGAGGAGGAGGTGGAGGGGGAAGAGCAGGAGGAGGAAGAGGAGGAGGAAGAGCAGGAATAGGAAGAGGAGGAGGAAAAGGAGGAGGAGAAGGAGGAGGAGGAAAAGGAAGAGGAGGAAGAAGAGGAAGAGGGAGGGAGGGAGGGAGGGAGAGAGACCGCCATTATATGAAAAAATATAGAAGATACGCAGTATTTTCTAGGAATATTCCTTTTCTCAAGTAGTTGATCATCAACCCGCTTTTCAACCATTTGTTTTTCCTTTACCTACATCCACACACACACATGTGCGCACCTACATGAACGCAAGCTTATGTATAGCTATGCGGGTGTAATAAATAATGTATGTGTCTGTATGATTAAAAGTATGCGGGTATATTTGCCTTTAATTTATCTGCCAGTACTATATCATTTTACTTACAAGAAGCAAGATATTGCAGACTGACAGCACATTTCTTATCGGCCTGAATTATGTTTACGTCGAAGACAGGCGATCAGCGTCGTTACGGCGCGGATGACAGAGTACCCTTCCAGGGAACGTTCTCTGATCCCTCGCTGGTTACGGCAGCCGCTGATTAGCACCTGCTCTATTAGCACAATTTGGACTGGTGCGATTGCCTTTGAGTGCGGAGTGAAGTTCGGGTAACGACTTGCCTGCAGCAGCGCCACCTGCGTCGTTTTTGTTGCCACGGTTAGGTTCCCGACGACAACGCCAGAGCCACGAGTCGAGGTGCTAATTGGCCGAAGGAATCGTCATGGAAAAATGGGAGAGGTTCTTCCCTGGAGATTCGGGTTCTGCTTCCATTTCGTTTTTCGTTGTTGACTTATCGAGGGAACGAACAGAACTGTACAAGAGTGCGAAGC
>NC_061823.1:37482927-37490427 GCF_019202785.1 Penaeus chinensis
ATATATATATATATATATATATATAGGTATTTGTATATATAAATATATGTAAAAATGTATATATATATATATATATATATATATATACATATATACACATACATATGTATTTGTATACATAAATATATGTATAAATGTATATATATATATATATATATATATATATATATATATATTATATATGTGTCTGTATGTATATATGTATATATAGAGAGATAGATAGACAGACAGATCGATAAAAAGGTCGACAGATGTAGATGGATGGATAAATATGCATACGTCAAATCCATCATATATGTATACCTATACTTTTAATTCCAGTTAATCCTCGATGACGTCTACTGCATTGTGTGGGAAGAAAAACATTAATTTTCACTTTATCTAAAGACTACTTGATTTTACTCATGCCGCCTTTTATTTATTAAATTCAGAGTAATTCTAATGCTTTTGCTTTCATTCTTAATCTTCGAAGTGCTGTTGCTACACTATTGCTATTGCTTTCTTTTCTATATAGCTTCTTATCTGTGGAAGGGGGTGGAATAAGAGAAAACAACACCTGAATTTGTTTTATTACATAATCCCTGAGAAATCACAGCCATCTTTATCCTTTTAGCTGGGACGGCTAGTTAGAGGAACATAAATTGATAATCCTATTTTCAAGAATGTGCTTGTAATATAGATGAAAGGAAATAGTTTGCAATAAACTCATCATTTGATATATTATTTGAATTCACAATATGATATGTATCACGAGGTATGTACAAGTTAAATCATTATGATAATTCGTGTTTATATTCACTCGACACTTCTGCACTTCTTCCTTCTTCATTCAAGAAAAAACGAACCAATTATCTAACGTACACAGTCACAGATTCAATCAAAAAGAACGAAGAAGAATCCTATTTAAACAGGACAGAAGACATTTTCTGATTCCGGAGATAAATTTAGACAAATATGTATATAATCTGCATAACTGTACCTCTTCTTTTATTATTCGTCCAAAGAGGAACCCTTGGAGTGTTCGAAACGTCACGATTTATTCGTATATTCCAATTCTGGCTTTGGCTTCATTTCATCTCTGTACGCACGTCACTGCGTTTGAATTTTTGTTCCATTTCTCCCGCACAGAACATTGATCGGATTCCATGGAAGCAAACAGAATCAGGTAAGAATATATTACAAAACATCGCCTGATCGTCTCTAATTATACTGTAATCACACAGAATCACATCAAAACATCACATCATGTGTAATTCCCCGATCTCCCACTCCTTCCCGCTAACACTGAATCACCCGACCCGTCTCATCTTCCACAGAGAATCACCTTCCTTACTTAACCACGCAGAATCCCTTTCAAAATACAGCAGAAATCTTCCTCTTCTCATCTCCCGGCTTCTCCCACTCCTTGCTGGTGGCGATGATTCTCTCCATCTTGCAGAGCTCGATCTCCGCCTGCCTCATCTCCTCGGCGCCCTTCGCATCCTTGTACGGCCGACGCAGGTTGGGAGAGAGCTTCAGCGTCATCAGGTAGCCTCTGGAAGGAAAGGGTGCTGGCCTTAGGACTGGATCGAAATGAGCTGTTAGGTTAAGGCGAGTTCCAGGTTTGGGTGTGGGGAAATCTGGCTGGAAAAAAGGGTTAAAAAAATCAGTTTAGAATGTTTTCTTACCTTAAGACGATTTCCAAATTTGAGGACATGAAATATAGCAGGGAAAAAATGACTAAAAGCTCATTGACAACTTGTTAGCTTAAGGTGATTTACAGGCTTAGGAGTATGAAATCTAGATGGGGAAAAAATTTAAACTTATCGAAAACATGTTAGTTTAAGATACTTTAGAGGATGAAATCTGGCTGGGAAAATGGTTTAAGTTTAGTTTAAAACGCGTTTCTAGTTTAAGTTCGATTACCAAGATTTGGTGTGTGAAACCTGGCTGGAAAAAAATGATTTGAAATTAGTTGATTTCTATTTTGTTAGTTTAAGATACTTTCATAGTTGAAAAAAATCAGGTTTAAAACCATCTAAAATGTGTTATTAGTTTAACATACTTTCGAGATTGGGAATATGAAACCTGGCTGTAAAAAAAACTAGTTTAAACTACTTGAAAGCGTGCTGTTAGTTTATGATACTTTCCAGGGCTGACGAAAACTCTGAAATGAATTAATAAATGTGGTTAGTTTAGATAATGATGAAAAAGTGTAATTAACAAACGTTGTCGAGAGATAGAAGCGAGAAAAAAGCACTGGAAGGAAAGGTTGGCTTAGTTCAAGACTACGTGAAAACGGGCGGTTTGTTTAAGATGACCTCGAGGTGTTGGAGTGAGATACCTCTGAAGAAATACCTAGAGATAAGTATGTTGTTGTTTTAATTACTGAAAGGTAAGATGTTTTTGGGGACTGGGGGGAAGGTGTGGTTGGTGAGGACAGAATTGAGAGGTGAGGAACCCTGCCGTAGATGCTCGTCAAGACCAGTCTGGAGTAATTGTTTGTGTGCAACTTGGAATATAGATTACAATAAGACTAATTCAGTTTTGGAGGGCCTTTCAGACGCATTTGTCTATAGGTATGAGAGTGAGAAAATTGCCTGTTTGTCCCAAAGAAGGGGCGGGAATCATAGTTCAAGAGAATATGAAAATACAGATACTTAACTACAATATAGTTAGCATTAGCATACACTTAAACACAACCACTCACTCACTCACACACACACACACCTACACACACATGCACACACACTCACTTACCCTACACACGCATTCCTCCCTCTCACACTCATACTCCCCCCAACACACACACACAAACACACACACGCATACGCACACGCACACCACAGCCACAGACAAGCGGTGCAGACGAAGACGACTCGCCCGGGCACTCACTTCTCTCCGCCGACGAGCACGACGGGGCTGAAGAGGTTGAAGGCGACGCAGGAGAGGCCAAGTCGACGCCGCTGGTTGAGGTTTTGCGAGCACAGCGGATGGCACTTGCGGAGGAACAGGTCGTACACGTAGACGCGCCCTTCGTCCGTGGCCGCCGCGACCACACTACTGCTGTAGGGGGACCATGAGACGCTCGCGACCGGCGAGCCGAGGTCAAGGGTCACCAGCGGCGACCTGAGGCAGTAGGCGGAGTTTAAGACAATGTTCAACGATGCAAAGCTAATTCTTCGCCACGGTTCAACAGATTATGCATATCAATCCTCATGTACGTGTTTATATTGATGAGACTGCTGTGACATGAACTAATAACTTCTTAATATCATCTGTATGATTCCATTCTTGTGATTACATGATCAAACTGTCTCTCCTTCACATTGCCATAATTTTGCATCGCTCAGAGTGTGCAGCCACTGTATCAATATCTCCTTATAGTGTAACCTTTGCAGTTCAGCAGTTAAATTCTATGTGGTTATCTATAGTTGCTTCAAAGCGTTCCCCTATCCTCTGTGCTCGGGTTTAAAAACTCATCTGCTAACATTGCATTGCGTCTGTGTATCCAGTACAGTGCAATTAATCGTCTAGGATGCACGATTGCTGGAGTAGTGGAACATCTTGACAAGAAGTAACACAAGAGGTTGAGGAACTTCTTGAGATAAATCTACCATTTGCACATTTGCCAAGTTAATGTGATATATAACTTCTTGTACTAAACTGCCCAAAGTTTAATATCAAGAAAGCTGAAAAAGCGCATAATCATACTGATCTTAACTATCGAGCAACCGAGGTCACACTGCAATAAACTGCTTTGACAAAATACCAGCGCAGAGCCGATATTTCTGCAATCACCGCACCCCTTCCTTCATCTAATGCGATTCTTAATGATAATCTTCAAAGTCATGATCAACGTGCTTAAGACATTTTGCATTACGTATTTGTAACCCCAGAATTGTAATGATAGAAATGAAATCATTATATTCTAAGGATGAAACACTTTCTCCATCTCACACTGTCACGGCACGCCTCTGCCCTCCAAAGTTTATCCTAAACACGCCCATTCATCCCGTGCTCCCCCCTCGTATAACCCTTGTCTACGAAGACTATTTTCATTTATGAACTATTTAAACATTTAAACCCGACTCCACATCAAGGCGAAATCAAGGCGAAAACCTCAAACTCGAAACCAAGATTCCTCACAGGCAATCGCGGATCCAGATCTTGAGCGTCCAGTCCAAGGAGCAGGAGGCGAAGATCTTGCAGTGGTGGGCGTTCCAGGCGACGTCCCTCACGGCGCCGATGTGGGCGGGGTAGCGCGTGAGGGCGTGGGTGCTCGAGGTCTTCAGCCGCAGCATCTCGCCCGTGTCGACGCCCACCAGCATGTCCGTCTTGTCGTTCGGGTTCAGCGCTATACAGGTGGCTCTGCCTAGGGCGGGGAGGGATCGTGTTAGCGAAAGAGGAAATAGAAAAAAACGTAAGTAAAGGAAAGGGAGAGAAACAATGAGGGAAACATTGTCAACATCTGTCAATATATGCTTATGCTTTAACATCAGGACTGAGCATTATCTTAGTGTGCACATATGTTTACATTATCGTGACGAAAAGTATGGATATCGCCGAAAACATACCATCGTGTACGGTATACATAAATACATAAATACTGATCACACAGAAAAAAAAAAAGAAATGGCAAAATAAATACGACAATAAAAAGAAGGAAAGAAAGGGGCAAGTAGCAGAAGTGCATACCAAACCGATGATCTTTCTTCGAAAGCCACAATAATCTTTCAGCAATCAGGAAGTGAACCAAAAGAAAACAAACAAAACGAAACAGACGTAGAACCCGGCTCCCCGACCCACCTTCGAGTAAGAACTTGGAAGCGTCTTTAGATAACTTGGCGTTCGCCGCGCTGGCGTTGAAGTCGAGGATGTCAGCGTGGACGAGAGCGGAAGGTCGGACCAGCCACTCGGACACGCGACCGTCCTCGGACACAGAGTAGAAGCAGAGACTCTCGCCGGGGTCTGTTGGCACCCAGCGCACCTGGTCGGGGAGGAGGAGGAGGCAGAGTTAGCGGGGGTATATTGAAGGGATGGGAAGGAGGAAGAGGGAGGTGAGGTGGATGGATGGATGGATAGATGAATGGAGGGAGGGAGGGAGAGAATGAGGGGAAGGGGGGGGAGAAGGGAGGGAGCAGTAAAGGAAAGGAGAAAAGAAGGAAAGATGGAAAGCAAAAGGTGAGGTCCGTTGTCACTCAGCGCACCTGGGTCGGGGAGGCGGAGGTAGGCAGGAGTTAGCGTGGGGGTATACGCTGAAAGGGAGTGAGACAGAGAGGGAGGAAGAGATGGAGGCGGGTAGGTAGGGAGGGAGGGAGAAAAAGAGAGAAGGAAGGAGATAGGAAGGGAGTGGAAAAAAAAGGAGGAGAGGAGAGCAGGAGAGAGGGACGAACAGAAGGAAGGAGGGAAGGAGAAAAGAGGAAGGTAAGGAGGCAAGGAGGAAGAGCATTAGGGAGGGAGGGGAGAGAAAAAGACGGAGGGAGGGAGGAGAGAGAAAAAGACGGAGGGGAGGAGAGAATGAAGAAAGGTAAAGGAGGAAGGAAAGAAGGAGGGAGGAAAGAGGAAAGGGGAAGGAAGGAAGGAGCGATTGAGGGAGAGCTGGAGATAAGTAGAGAGGAAATAAAGGAGATAGATAAAGGGTATGAAGGAGAGAGACGGAGAGAAAGAAAAGAATGTTCTGTTAATAAGAAGAAATAATACTTTTCCATGTGGTTATTAAATTTTGCCTTCAGCCACATCCGAACCATGCAACATTATGTAATTTGGTAAAACAGAAAAAAAATGAAAAGTAGCATATACTATCTCATATCTCTCATATCCATAGTTACTAAGAAAATTATAGACAGAAAAATCCCAATCAGCTAACTACGTTTCACAGCATCTTTGACCTTGAAGGACAACCCAAAACTTCTGAAAAAAAAAAACATCTTGGAACATTTAATAGCATCACAAAGCTACCAAGTACACATAAACACAACCCAGAACACCAAAGACTTCTGGAAACATGTCAAAACGTCCCAAAATGTCTGAAATATCCGAGAACATAAAACATCCTCGGATACTACAGAACTTCAACGAAAAACTATGAATTATTCAATAACTTTTCATAACATTTAAATGTTAGAACATCCAAATCGTCTCAGAGGATCTAAAACCTTCTCACACATTCCAGAACACCAAGGAACATTTCAGATAATTGAAATACATGTCAAAACATCTAGGAATGTCCCAGGACCACCAAAAAACATCCAAGAGCACCTGAAACATACCCAGAATATCCTGGGACATTTCAAAACATCAAGAAATATCGCAAAACATTCAAAAACAAGGCAGGACATTCAGGAACATTTAAGACTGAAAATATCACAGAACATACTATAAGAACATACCTCTAAGAACATCTCGAAACATCCCCAACCTCCGAGAACACTTCTGAACATCTCAGAACATCACAAAACGTCCCTAAACAATCCAGAACACCACATAACATCTCAGTACGTTTCTGAAACACCAGAGGACATCACCTCGGCCCACCTCGGGAACACCTCAGCCCCTGGAGCAGTCGCGCGTACCTGGCAGACCGGCTGGAGGTGACTTCCGGCTACAACCGTCGAGGTGATGACCCTGGGGGCGCGGGGGGAGCGGACGTCGACCACCATCACCGCCCCGTCCACGCGCCCCGCAGCCAGCACGCTCGCTCGCTGCGGGGAAGGAGGTTCTCGTAGGATCAATAGGACTCGTGATTTGGAATGGGTTTATGGAGATGTTGATCCACAAACTTCCTTTACTTATCGATGTTATATTGAGTTGTTATTATTCATTAAAGTGCCCTACATTATAACTAAACAAAGGAAAAAGCAGCCTTGAAAACAGAGGAAGGAAGGAACGCACCGAGGGATGGAACTGTACGGACGTGATGCCACATGGAGGCTGCAGGACGCGCTCAGGGATGCCCGGGTTCTTGAGGGTGAACAGGCACAGCATCCCTTGGGCGTCGGATGCCCCGCAGATGCTCTCTAAAAGCAAGGAAAGAAGTCAGAGGTTGTGTTCTTGTCCCTGTCCCTCATACTCAAGATCCACTAGCCAGACTTGGCTCTTGTGCTATCTCCGGTTATCAGCCTCTATTGTCTTTTTTGCATCTAGGTTGGCTTCAAGCAACGCCTTTGGTGTTTTAACTGCATGATAATATTTGGTAAATTTCTAAGGCGATCAGAGACCCGTGAAAAAATGCTAGGTACCGAGCGACGAACATTTGGATCCTCTTTTAGCCCCCAGACAGGGCACCCGGCCTGGCCAAAGGGAGCTAATTTTGGGCGAGAGTCTGGTTCCAGAGTCAGAGAAGGCTGGTGTAACCTCGGTTGTAAAGGCTAGGAATTACGTGAAAATAACTGTGTAATGAAGTACAGCTGTTGAGTAAATTAGAATAATAAAGGCTTATTGCACTATTTTTCTTTCATATGTTCTATTTGAAGAATTGTCAGGTCAGGTCGGAGGGTCGGGCGGACTATGCGCAGGGTG
>NC_061823.1:37495427-37497927 GCF_019202785.1 Penaeus chinensis
ATGTATAGTGTACCAACACACATCATGAAGGGAGTCATTCAACCTTTTGGTGATTTTTAAAAACGTGTCACTAACCTGCGACGAACTATGGCCTTTCTGTAGCTCTGGCAATGAATCTTTGACATACTGGGAGATACTTTTTTTTTAGGTATATTAACAGTCACATTGTCTGTATGAGTCTATAATGATCTCGGTATTATACTCTTTTCATTAATAACATATCTACTTTAACTGTCTTAGCCCCGTGACATTCTTTTAAAAATCACACAATTCAGCCGCACGTTTTACTCGGGAAATCGCAAAAACGCCTCTCTCAACTCACCGACTTGCCAGCCTTCCTGTCCCTCTCTCTCTCCTTCTCCTTCTCCCTCTTCATTTCCTCCTCTTTCCTCCTCGCCAGGACCCTATCGTAGTCCTTTTCATAGGCATCGTAGATGTCTGAAAATCCTACGTTGGCGGAGAAGGTCGTGCCCGGAGGAGGGTCCGTCTGGATGGGGAGGTCCTGCAGAAGGGCGTCGCGGTTGGAGGAGGTTTACAAGGTAGGGAGGCAGATGGAGCGGATAGTAGATGGGGGTAGAGAGTAAGAAAAGTAGAGAAGGGAGGTAGGGAGAAGCAAGAAATGAAAGTAGATCTCGGGGAAGAAGAAGTAGACATAGGAAGCAGTAGCAAGAAATATAATTAGAAGCAAAAAGTAAAACAAGAGATAGGCGTTGTAGGAAATACGAAGTTGGAATTTGTACGTTAGACAATTATAATGAAATGGGATACAGGAGGAAGGCTGAATGAACAAAACTAATGGCGGTAATGAGACATTTGATTTTGGGCAATGGAGAAAATCTGTGAGCGGTCATATGCAAATAGAATTTCGGTTTAAACATTAATACTGCAACTCAATATGCTACAGTAGATTGGACGATTGGGATTGAAGTTAGAACATGTGCGGGCTCTGTCTGATGAAAGGCAGATAGAAATGTGAACTACGACTTTGCCACGACAAAAATTCCACTTAAACACCTTACATATCACAAATAGCAAAAAAAAAAAAAAAAAAAAAGAGAAAAAAAAAAAAGTATGGAAACAGAAGAATAAAAACGCCACACCAAACTCAAAACAGAAAACTGAACCACCGACGAATTAAACAGCGACCTCACCTTCATAACCACTCGAAAAGTCTGCGAAACACGATCACTATAATTAAACGGGTTCGGTTGGGCGTCTAACTTCGCCAGCTCCTCCTTCGTCATGTAGGCCCCGTACAGCTCCTCCATTTCCTTCGCGTTTTCGTCATTTACTTGAGTTTCCGCTTCAACTATTTTCTCTGTGGGACATCAGATCGTGTTTTAAATAAATCAACAGTGGACGAAGTTCTGGATGAAATAGTAACCGTCTATAGTTTTCTTTTTTTCGAATTAAACGCTAAAACTAAATCTGTTTCTAAAACCATGCATAAAGCCTACCAACCTCCGTGTATAGACGCCGTGTCCTTCCTTCTCTCCTCCTTCTCGAGATCCTCCTTGTGTACGATCCTTGACGGAAGCGAAAGGAGATCGAATACCACATCCTGACTCGGCACAGGCTTGAATGCGCCGCTCTTGAAATCGAAGAGGACCTGCGAGCCATTGCCCATTCCCGACGCGGAGATTTTGATGTCTATCTCCTTCTCGCGGACTCGATGCTGAGTGGGGGAGGGAGAGGGAGAAGTAAATATGGGGAGAGAAGGGGAGGGAGAGAAGGAGGGGGAAGGAAAAGTAAATATGGGGAGAGAAGGGGAGGGAGAGAGAAGGAGGGGGAGGGAGAAGTGAATAAGGGGGAGAAAAGGAGTGAGGAAGGGAGATTGAAGGAGAGGGATGCTGAGGAACAGCTGAAAGAGAGGGAGAGGAAGGGAGAAGGAGGGGAGAGGGAGAGAGAAAAAGTGGGGATAGGGGGTGAAAGAGTGAGGAAGGGAAAAAGAAAGCGAGAGAGAGAGCGAGCGAGAGAGAGAGAGAGAGAGAGAGAGAGAAAGAGAGAGAGAGAGAGAGAGAGAGAGAGAGAGAGAGAGAGAGAGAGAGAGAGAGAGAGAGAGAGAGAGAGAGAGAGAGAGAGAGAGAGAGAGAGAGAGAGAGAGAGAGAGAGTAAATGGCTGAAGCTACAAAAAAAAAAAAAAAAAAACACAATTAATTCGAAGAATAATGAGACGCGTTGATAACTGGATCCAAATTAAAGCTTAATTAGCAAGTATATCGCCTCATCGTTCTACTTTAGGTGATAAATGTTTCGCCTCGGCCATTAAGCGGCGGTAATCGGGTTCATGGCTTGAGCTCGTTTCGCGCGTGCAAAAAGGTAGAATTAAAATCTTTTCTTTTATCGCGTGCACACACACACACACACACACACACACACACACACACACACACACACACACACACACACACACACACACACACACATACACACACACACACACACATATATATATAAAATATATATATATATATATAATATATGTATATAAATATATATT
>NC_061823.1:37512927-37515427 GCF_019202785.1 Penaeus chinensis
TATATACAGCATATACGTAAACACACACACACACACACACACACACACACACACACACACACACACACACACACACACACAAACACACAAACACACACACACACACATACTATATACACACACATTTCCCATGCACATATGATATAAACAGTTTTCATTCCAGTCATTCTTGGCGACGAAAAATACATACTTGAAGACCGGATCTTACTGCTCGGATCCATTATCAATCACAAGAGTAGGACAATTAACTGCTAACGAAATGACCAATCAATCCAAAATGTGGGTTCATGCCAGTGTTCCATAAAAGAGGTCCCTAGTCCAAAGAACTTCACAGCAAACGCGTTTCACAGAAGTCCCGGTCGTTCACGCGAAGTCTCTCCTCTTCCGTTGCTTGCGGGAGACTAAGCCTGGCTCCGCTCGACGAGGTTCCCGCGAATTCAGTTAGTTCTCCGTTTCGCCGCCAGATGTCATGGCGTAGAATTTGGCACTCGGACTTCCTATGGAAAGATTCCAATTTATGTGACAGATCATTATATGTAGGCACTATAGTTGAGATAAAATTCAGTTTGATTCGACGTCATAATCTTCTTACTGCTCCATGGCCGCCAGAAAGTACCCCTTGTCCCCCAGGCTGGGAAGCGCTGGTCTAGATCTATGCAATATATTAATGGACAATAATATCTTCTTCTTTTTTCCTCTCCTTTTTCTCTCTCGTTCTCAACCTTTCATTTATCTCTCCCTGAATACGCATATATATATATATATATATATATATATATATATATATATATATACACACACAACACACACACACACACACACACACACACACACACACACACACACACACACACACGCACACACACATATTTATTTATACACACACACATATACTCATATATATACATATATATATATTATATATACAATATATGATATATATATATTATATTTATAACGTATATATAAATAAATATAATATATATGAGTATGCGAGCGCGCGCGCGCGTGTGTAATGTGCATGTATGTGTGTGCTGGTAGACTCATTTTAGAAGGAAAAAAATATATATGGAAAAAATACCAGGAATATTTCTGGTCCATCGCCCAACATTCGCTAAATCGCGCCTCATCGTAACTCCGTTCATTCCCTCCGTTGATGCTTCGAGGTGCGGCGACGGGCAAACGTCGAGGGGAAGGGCGCTTCTGAGGGACGATTTGCACAGACATGTCGTGTGGGTGCGTGCGTTCTCGGGGACACGCACGGAAGGTGTAATGAATATACCGCAAACCTACACGCACACGCATACATACGTGCGCATAAAAATAGTGTACATTCATAAACCTAACATTAAGGTAAAGCGCTCACACGGATTTCCGGATGTTAGGTCACGGACACGGAAAAGTGACACAATCGCAAACACGTACACGAATACACAAACGCGCGCACACATGTATGTGTGTTTGTGCTGGCAATAGAGAAGGGGAAGGAGAGTAAAGAGAGTTTATTGAAATATCCAGATTCTCTTCAGTATTGGCATAAACTAAAAACAACGAAAAATCTCATCAGTAACATTAGAAACGGCAACTAGTGCTATAAAGAGAACTTACTAAGGAACAGACATACATAGATTCGCAGCTTAATGAGGATGGCAAGGCAGCATGGAAGCCACAAATGGGAAAATCCTCTTCGTTTTATTATGTGCAATAAACCTTCCTTTCTCTTCCTCTTCTTGCAGCTTGTTCATTCGCCTCAGATGTTAAAAAAGTGACTGCAGTCTATATCGTGAGAATGTAATTTCAAGATCTATATTTTTCTTGTCTCGAACAATTTTTTTCAGCAACTCTCCAAATATCAAAAACTCATTCAGCAAAGTGAGAAAGTCATTTCCATCGACATCTCTGTTTACATACAGGTGAAGACGTAACTACGGTAAACAGCATACAGATACGCACACACGTGATCCAACCGCACACAAACACGCAGATTAGATCAAACGCGCTCACAAATACACACAAAGTCACACGAGGGACGCAAATACACACAAGGGAGGTACCGAGGTGGCTCCATAAAATAAAGTGCCCCACGACAATTAATGCTAATGGCCGTAATAGCAGGTGCTTTGCGTGTGGCCGTCGCTCACCCGCGCGCACATCATGTCCTGGGAGTCCGAGGCGAAGACACGGAGCGACATCTGTGAAAGACAAACTGCCCAAGTTGCTTCCTGATTCTTGGGAGAAAGGGGAGAGAAAGGGGGAAGAAGGAGGAAGGGAAGGAGAGAGAAGGAGTAGTTGAAGAAGAGAGAAGAGGATGAGGTTATGAAAGGAAAGACGAAAGGAACACAGAAACGTTTTTGGGGAGATGATAAATAGTAGGTAGTAACTGGAGAAAATCAAATGAAAATTAAATAAATGTTAAGAAAATTGACGAAGAGAGGTGGATATATATACGTGTGTATGTATGTATGTATGTATGTATGTATGTATGTATGTATGTATGTAT
>NC_061823.1:37520427-37555427 GCF_019202785.1 Penaeus chinensis
AGAGAGAGAGAGAGAGATCCAATGGCCATTCTTCCCTATTGTCATTAATTTTCCTTCCTTGTTGCAATGGCATCAAGTTAACGGCAACAGTGTCACTCTATTGCAAACGTATCATCGCTAATTCTGGGTCAAAGGCGCAAATTACAACACTGCCATTATCATTACCTGCGTCAGTATTGTTGTGAGAGATAATAGTAATGTAGACAGCAACACTGAGAATAAGGATAAAGGTAACAGAAATTATCTCAAAATTCATAATGATAATGGAAATGACAATAATACCCACGATGATAATAAAAACAATAAGAACGATAATGATAGTAAAAGTATAAATAAAAATAATGATAAGAAGTATAACTATGATAGTAATGATAATTGTGATGATAATGAGGATAATAATAATAATAATAATAATAATAATAATAATAATAATGACAGTAATAGAAATGATAGTAATAATGATAATAATAATAGCAATAATAATAGCAATAATAATAATAATAATAATAATAATAATAATAATAATAATAATAATAATAATAATAGTAATAATAATAATAATAATGGTGATAAAAAAATAATAATCGTAACAACAATAATAATAATAATAATAATAATGATAATGATAGTAATGATAATGATAATAGTAATAATAATAATAGTAATAGTAATAGTAATAATAATAATAATAATAATAATAATAATGATAATAGGAATAATAACAATAATAATGATAATAAAAAAAATAATGATGATAATACTGATAATAACATGAATGGCAATAACAGTAATGATAACAAAATAATTCTACTAATAATGGCCATAAGGATAATGCCGATAATATTGATAACCACATGAAGATATTTATATTAGTATCGACAGCGATACTGATGATAATCAAAATTATGATAACGATGGTAGTGATAACGATTATGAGGATAACAATGATAATAAAGATAGCAATAGTGATGATAATGATAACAGAGATATCCATATCAATAATAATGATAATGATCTCTCCGATTTACATTTCGCTTCCATTTCAAACATTCTGGGACCACCTTTGATCATAATGATAATGATGATAATGATAAGAACCAATTATATTCAGTTATCATAACAGTAATGATGGAATTATGATATTTAATCATCCATTCATTTACTATATCCATTCACCATCGTCATAACCATCACGATAAGAACGAAAATGATTATCTTAACCATTCAACCGTAACCCCAGAGCGCCGTCACGTGACCTCCGGCTGCAGTCACATGCGCCCCTTCAGCACCTCGGCTGACACATAACACGAAGGATGCCAATTTCCTTGAGCCATTTTGCAGGCCCGCAAGGCTTACTGAGCCGCTATCTTATTTACGCGTCGCGTGTGAGGTCCATCTACACTAGGGCGCGGGGTATAGGTTGATATTTATTGTTTCGAGAATGTCATACTCGCGTAACCATCTATCGTAATGAGACGAGGCATAGATTAAATACTTAAATCACAATGGCGCGAATCCTTTGATGCTTGGCATTGGCGTGACGGGACGGCCCGGCGAGGGATTAGCCACTAATCTCGTCACGCTATACTCAAAACGCTTGCAAGAATGACACAAGAACTATGTATTTGTTCTCCTGTTCTTGTTCAAAAATACTTCCATTTTTTTCTTATTAACTCGATCCATTCATCTTTTCCGCTATAACTAACCTACCTTTATGAACGCTTACTAAAATATTCCAAACGATATTCAAACATTCCTGCAAGTTTGCCTGTGCGTTCAGATATTTCGTCAAAGGAATACGATTTTGTGTACCACCATGTAATTTCTGCGTATAAATGTCGCATAACATTTATTCCCAAAATACGGCTTATCATATCCAGCTTACAAGCTCTCCACAAAAAAAAAAAAACAAAAAAAAAAAAACAAGATAAAACATAATGGATGGCAACCTGTACGGAACGTAATGTTTCACGGGTCAACGCGCTCTTTTGAACACGACAGAACATTCTTGCTTTGTTGTTTTCTCTATTAAAGGGTTTCTCCAAAACAGAAAAAAATCTAAAATACCTGGTCTGTCATAAAACACGTTTTATTACTTCATATACGATATACGACTTATGTGTATTTTGTAGCACAAAGTTTTTTTGTGTGAACAGATCACTGAATTATGAAAATAGTTTGTATAACAACCGTAACATTTGTTGCTTGGTCTGGGTAATTTTAGTCAGCTTGGATATTCCTTCAGGTATCGATAATTTGAACTCGTGTCCGCTTGTTACTACACCCTTACGTAAGATAGACATGTTTAGTCTTGTTCCTAAACCCTCTTCAGAAACACAGGGTACTATAACCAAATATTCTAATACACCGCAGAAACTGTAGTCATTAAATAGTCAATATATTGCACCGTTCCTAAACAAAATAAATCGTATAGTTGAAACTTTCAAAATCCCCCTGGTGCTCAAACCGGCATTTCGCCTCCAGCACCCAACAATCATCTGTCACTGCAGCACACGGCCTGCTTCTGATCCTACGTCACGAAACTAAACCCACACGTTAATTCATGATATTTCGTGCAACAGCTTCCACGCCTTTGTGAATTGACGGAATCATGCAGACTTTCCCCTTGCTTGAATTTCTGAGATCTTTGCAAGGTGCAGGTCAAGGCCAATGCTCAGAGATTGCTTGTTGCACACTGGTCATGTTTATCATATACGAAATTATACTCATAAAATTTAAGAGGTGAATATCCCTCCAAGACACTATGGGCGTCTGCAGGAATGGCACTTTCATCATTACTGAAAGCTTTGCCGAAAGAGTTCAGAATCAAGGACGTACCAAGAATCTGGTCCGAGTATATGATCTTTAAAATTGTGTATGTATGTACGCGCATACACACACACATACACATACACACACGTGTAGAATTCATGTCGAACAAATTGCAAGTAGAACAATGAAGGGAAGTGTCTTTTCCTGTACTTCCCTTCACACGCACACGCACACGCACACGCACACGCACACACACACACACATATATATATATATATATATATATATATATATATATATATATATATATATGACTGCTGCGATAGCCCAGTGGTTAGACTTCCGTGGTCCCGAGTTCAATTCCCCGGCGGTCGTAAAAATGCTTGTGCTCCGACTATTGGCCTGAGCCCGATCTCACGGCGAGAAAACAACATATCACCTTGAGAAATCAAAACGCAGGTGTTCGGTGCCGCCGTGGCACCGAACGCCGAACCGCGGTTGGTAGGAAAGGCAAGGGTGGCACTGCCAAAAAAACTCTCAATAGTGAGAGAGAGGCCTATGTGCTGCAGTGGATATAGATTATATATATATATATATATATATAAATATATATATATATACACACACACATTTGTATGTGTGTGTGTACACACGCACACACGCACACACACACACATATATGCATATATATATATATATATATATATATATATATATATATATATATGCACACACACACACACACACACACAAACATATATATATATATATATATATATATATATATATATATATATATGCATATATATATATATATGCATATATATATGCATATATATATATATATATATATATATATATATATATATATATATATGCACACACACACACACACACACACACACACACACACACACACACACACACACACACTCACATATATATGCATAGTATATATATATATATTTATAGGCATATATATATATATATATATGTATATATATGTATATATATATATATATATATATATATATATATATGTATGCATATATATGGGAGATGTATGTATGGGGGATCTCAGAGGAGCAGGAGGCCCTAGAGGTATGGAGTCATGACGCACTGGACACGCTGGCTCCGGATCAAATCCTGCCCCTCAGCCCCCTGGGGTCAATGGGTAGCTCGGGGGAGGAGGGCTTCGCCAGGATTCAGAATTCGTGGCTCCTGGTATCAGCGCTCCAGCCCGCATTGCTGGACATAGTACAGCGATTTTGGTACTGTGGCAAAGGAGATCGACCGCATACTTGTCAGCACTCGCTGGAGGATGCTTCAGAATTGCAGGGTTTACCGGATGGCCGAGTTCTGTGGCACTGATCATAGGCTGGTTGTGGCTACCCTATGGGTCCACTTCAAAACTCCTTGTCCCTCCAGGGGCCACTATAGGTAGTTTCACTTGGACAGACTGAGGGGGGAGGAGTGTACCCAGAGGTTCGCTATGGCAGTCTCTGACCGGTTCACTGAACTTGAATACCTGACGGACCCAGTTGCTCTGTGGGAGTTCTTCAATTACGAAACACTCGAAACAGTGCAGGAGTCCATTGGCGAACGCCCGAGGGCACGGCAGAATTTGATCTCACTGAAGACATTGGATGTGTGGCGCATGGCTTGGCTGAATAGCAATCAGGACTTGCGCCGTTCCTTGGTGCGTAGGGCTCAGACACTGCTGAGAAGGGACAAGGAACAGTTCATCAGGAACCTTGCTAAGGAGGGTGAAGGTCATTTCTTGGTAAATGACCTTCACTATGCCTACCAAGCCCTGAGAAATCTGAACTCTAAGCCCTCCTTGCAGATGACTGCAGTCCGCTCAACGAATGGACAGATTTCAGACCTTGTTGGGGTTCGTGAATATTTTGAGCAGTTGTACCAAGTAGACTCTCCAATAGTTAGGTTGGATGCAAGTGGTATCACAATACTTGTGCCGGACCAACCCATCAGCAAGGTTGGTCCGGCACTGAGGTTAGGATAGCTATTTCTAAGCCGAAGGTTGGAAAAGCTGCAGACATACGATCTTGACTGCCATCTGGCATTCTGGTTCCATTCCCCCTATGCTGTTGAGGGGCGTAGTCATATATATATGCATTAATATATATATATATATATATATATATATATATATATATATGTATATACTTTTAGGCTTTCTCTATTCGGATCATTTATCAGTTGCTGCATTTAATTTGCAGATTCACTGAAGAGAACAATATAATTTGCAAATCTTGGATTGTTTAGGTATTCGTCCCCTATTTTGATACCCTTTTCGGTCCATTCTAGCTTCTTAAATATTTCCTCAAGGCAAGTTTTGGTGAGATGGTATCGCCCTGTCTAACAGGCATTTTATCGGTTTCCGTGTGGAGCTTGAAGGTTGCTGTCCTATCTTCGTATATGTTTTCAAATATTTTACAATATACCTCCTCTACCCCGTCTTCGAATAGCTTCTAGTACAGCTGATATTTGTAAATTCAAATGCCTTTTCATAATCGATGAATGCCATACACGGGGGTTTCCTAAATTCGTTATTGTTTCTCTTATTTGGGTGGGCGTGTCGATATGGTTTGTTTCTGAGAATCCACTGCAGAAGCCTGCCTGTTCTCTAGACTGGTTCGACTCCAGACTGTCAGAGATGCGTATTGTGATGATTTTACTGAACAGTTTGTAAGTTGGGTTGGTAGTTTTCTTAGATCCTTTGTCCCCTTCTTATGTAACAAAATAATTGTTGCATTTTCCAGGCTCACGGAGTTTTTTCCGTTGAGAAGGCATTCGCTAAAAAAATTGGCTAGTTTCACTTTAGCAATTTCTCCTGCATCTATTATAAGTTCAATACGATTACCGTTTTCACCTGGTGTCTTCCCTCTCTTCATGCCTTTAAGCGCTCTCTTTATTTCTTCTGTTGTGATGTTAGGTAAAGGTGTCTTTTGTAGAGTGCAAACTCCAACGCGTTGGACTCAGACTGATGATGTTATTAATCCCCATAGATGCTGACTGGCTAGTGAATGCACTGGCAGGCAAAAACTATCGAACACCTCATTCCACACAGTACACTCAAGTATCAACAATGGCCGCTCGACTTGTTCAGAGTCGATCTCTCTCTCTCTCTCTATATATATATATATATCCCTTTCTTCCTCCCTCTCTCTCCCAGGGGCGTCATTCCAGCTACCAGCTCTCTGAAAATTGTTTTTAAAAAATTAACATTCTGGGAGCATTTTAAGCTATGATCAGAGTCCGCCTCCCCCATCCCCCTGCTCTCTCTCTCTCTCTCTCTCTCTCTCTCTCTCTCTCTCTCTCTCTCTCTCTCTCTCTCTCTCTCTCTCTCTCTCTCTCTCTCTCTCTCTCTCTCTCTCTCTCTCTCTCTCATGTCATCCCCCCCCCCCCCCATCATTTGGTATCTTCTGTTCTTCGCCTTGTCTTCTAACCTCTAAGAGTCCTACAACATCCCATTTAACGAAAGATCTATATATGTATATGTATATATATATATATATAAAAACATTTATATATAAATATAACCATCTGTATATAAATATATATATATATATATATATATATATATATAACCATTTATATATAAATATATATATATATATATATATATAACCATTTATTTATAATTATATATATATATATATATATATATATATATATAACCATTTGTATATAAATATATATATATATATATATATATATATATATATAACCATTTGTATATAAATATATATATATATATATATATATATATATATATATAACCATTTATATATAAATATATATATATATATATATATATATATAACCATTTTAACATATATATATATATAACCATTTTAACATATATATATATATATAAACATTTATATATAAATGTATATATGTATATATAAACATTTATATATATAATATATATATATATATATATATATATAAACATTAATATATAATATAATATAATATATATACATAAACATTAATATATAATATAATATAATATATATACATATACATATACAAATATATATATATATATATATATATATATATATATATATATATAAACACACAAATATAT
Source organism: Penaeus chinensis (assembly GCF_019202785.1). Lineage (NCBI taxonomy): Eukaryota > Metazoa > Arthropoda > Malacostraca > Decapoda > Penaeidae > Penaeus > Penaeus chinensis. Next base: position 37,527,320 of record NC_061823.1, read on the forward strand.
TTATATATATAACACACACGTGCACACGCACGCACCCACACATGCGTGTGTGTGTGTGTTACATATACGTGTATATATATATTTATATATATGTAGTTATATGTATACATATTTATATATATATGCCATGTATATATTTTTGTATATATATATATAATATATAAATATAATATATATATATAAATATATATATAATATATAAATATATATATAATATATAAATATAATATATAAATATAATATATATATATATATATATATATAAAATAAATACATATATATATATATATATATATAAAATAAATACATATATATATATATATTAAACAACCAGTAGTGAGGGTAGAACATATCTCTCTAGATACTATTACAATTTTATGCAAAAAGAAGAAGAAAAAAAAGTCGTATTTTAAAGTATTTTAATAAAATATACAACAAGATTTTGAAAGGCAGAATAAAAATCAAAGGCGGAAGGAGAGAGAGAGAGAGAGAAAAAAAAAAGAAAAAAAAAAAAAATCGACATTCTTGGTAATTAGGCAATCATTACAGAACGACACTAGGGTTTGCATTCCTCATGGAATGGGTCGAGGGTGCGGAATTCACGCCAGGTAGGAGGCATGTGGTTGTGCAGGTGGTTGCTGCATCTCTTGCAGACATCTGTGAACAAGGATGCAAAGCTGTGCAACCAGGTCTGAAATGAAGGTAATTGATTCTAGTTAGTATTATTGGATGTGGTAATTATTTAGATGTAAAAAAAATTATCTAGCATTTCCTTATACTTTTTCTACTGATTTTTAATTCTATTTTTTTTTTTTTTTTCAATTCTTCAATTTAACACCTCAAGAAGTGTCATGCTTTTCACCAATGTAATCTCTCCTTATCAGACTTGGCCAAAAACAGATGTGTTTTTTTATCCTGCATGACAAATACTGCCAATAATGAACCCAAGACACACTTAGTCAACTTACAAAAAATGACCGAACCGACAGGTCTGAGAAGCCAGGAGAGCAGAAATTGAGCATGGCGGCATTGGCATTATCTGTGACTTTTTGGAACACCTTATATTGTGAAGGAGTGTAGAGGTCAACCTGAGGAAAGAAATAATGACTATTTTATGTAAAAAAAGAAATGAAAGAATTTCCATTGTTTTATTATCATTACTAAATTTATTTAGTGTATTTTCTTGAATTGCATTTAGGGAAATATTTTTCTATCTCTCTTTTTTATAACTGGTCATGAGGATAATCATTTCCAGATTTAAATGCAGAAACTTTAAAAGGCATTAAAGGAAGGAAATCTGAATCCTCATAACTGATATGGGTTATAAAATAAAGCCTGCAACCTGACACTACAAAAGGCTGTTGTCATTTGGCAACTGTATTGTGAGGTCATTTCTGTTGTTATTTAAACTGTAATTCTGAAAAATATGCAACTTGATTCCTGATTTTCTGATGAATATCAGAAAACTGAGCTATAATCATGTAAAAGATGATCATACACAACAAGTACTGATAAAGTTGAAACCATCTATTATACAGATTTAATGAACTTGAAAAGATGCAAGAAAATCATATACGCAAAGTCAAATTATAACTGGGAAGTCTTTTGATATAAGGCTGAAAAATATTATAAAGGAAACTGGAAATTGGAAACTGGAGAAAAAAATCCCTTAAATTGCAAAAAATTAATTCCTTAAATTACTAAAACTATTAATGATGGGAGGATATGTACACATGCTCTGTCCACTGCAGTTCTAGTTTATCAATTCTGTTTATACACAGATGGCTCTAGCACCAAGGACCTATTTTTATTTCTATCATTATTGTTCATTACAGTAGAATAACAACAATGTTGACAATAATAATGATAAAGATAATTATAATAACAATAATCATAATGTTTATAATGGTAATAACAATATTAGGACTGAAAACATTTCTCCTGAAAACTTAAGGAACTGGAGATACAGGCAGATGGGTCATCCTAGTAACTCACTTGTCCAGCCATTTATGTGCAAATAAAATCAACAAAGCAAAACTGTAGTAGACACTGCATGTATCTAGAACCAATTGATTAAATATAATAATCACCTTGCCATCCTCGTCCAGAAGAGGCTCGTTATATGCTCTCACGACAACCCACTCTATCAAGAGTCCTTTGAATGTTACAACAGCTCTTAATACTCTGCCTAAGGTAACCTGAAAATAGAGTATATACCATAATGATTATTTTCAGTGCTGATGTGAAGATGGATAAATTTCCAATCATAGGAAATAATGAGAGCTTTTTAATATCTTCTTTACTGAAAAAATATAATGTGGAAATACATCACAGTGTAATGTGTCTCTAAAAATGACATAGCTTTTGACAAACTTTCTAATGATAAATGAACAAGACATTTGATAATAAAAATATTAAACTGCTACTGATAAAGACACATAATTTTAGACTTGGAAAATAATGCAAAGTTATTTTTTTTTACCATGAGAAAGAAGTGCATATTGTAATAGATATCATATGAGGTGAAAGCATTACCATGGGGAAACTTGTCTTGTTTGAAATAATATAATTTTCTGTTGAACTTAAGGAGTTTTCTGTTATAATAACATTATATACGGTCTCCTCAATGCAAGTAATTTTTAACTATACTGATAATTTGATAGAATGCACATATTGTTTTACAGACATATTTAATTTTGTTATTTACTAAATAAAGAATATTTTACTCATTTTACATGTGTGGACAGATGCATATGCATGTGTGCAAACACACTCATAGTCTGATAAAGAGACACACAGACACACAGACAGACAGACACACACACACAATAAAAAATAAAACACAAAGACATACCTGTATAACTGCATTATTGCCAAAAGGCCTAGACACATTTAACGTCATGTCCTGGAACATAAGATTGATGCTCTGAATCACAGTGTCTACTTGTCTGAAAGTGAAAGTGGATATGCATTTGAAACAAAATTCTTATGAGAACACACAAAGTGCAAACAATTATGAAGTATAAAGTAGACTATTAAGAAAAGTAAGTCTGAGTAATATACAGGACCATTTATCCAGCCTCTTGAATCAGTGTGATCAGGAAAGTGGCCTTCTTTAAATGCAGATTTTGGATCTGGCAGGCCTCATAATACCTCTCTACTTGATTGCTTCTTTTAATTTCTGTGTACATCAAATGTTGGTTTTGATGTGACACTTGGCATATGTACTTGCCCCTCTCTACATCTATGATTAATATTTTCAGTGTCCATAATCTTAATTTAATACAATGTCTAAAAGGTCTGGAGAAAAGGAACTTGCTAATGGAAAACAAAGAAAGTTCTGTTCTTTACATTTCTTTGTGCTACAATTTCATTCTATGATAATAGTAATAATAAATAATAATAATAATAATAAAATGTTAATAATAATAACAACAATAACAAAACAATAATAATAATAATAAATAAAGTGAATTTGTAAAGACCTGAAAATAGTTTAATAATTTGTATGTTCTGAATAAAGTTTTGTTCTTTATACTCCATTGTTTATTCTATTTTCAAATACTCAATTGTGCCATGGACCAGAAAACTTGAAAATCCAGAAGATCGGGTTACCTCTGGTCCCAAGCTTGATGGACAAATTATCCAAGTCAATACAATTGTGCATACTCTAAAAATTCTTATGATTTATACTATATACAGTATGATAATAGCAGTTTATTTTTACTAACAAAAAGTTACATATATAACTGTGGAAAAATAGACTTACTGTTGGGATACATTATGATTGTACTGCACTTTAAACTGTCTTCTCTTGGCAGATAGTGACAGGGCAATATGAGTTCTCTTGAGATTATTTGAACCAAGGAGTGAGTGGATCATGGTGGAGTATGTGTGGACCTGTAATAAGTTTCGGTTAAAGAAATTGTTAAAAGGGTCATACAAATTTCAATCTTTTATCACCATAATTTATAAGCTTGACAGCATTTCCAAAAACTGATAAACATATTTACTCAAATGATATGTCTTACCTTCTCTGTCCATGTATAACAATCTAAGAGCTGATAGTAGAGAGGAAGCTTATCTGGCGATGGGTCAAGTGACAGGAGTCCAGTGTTGCCAAGACTCACTGGGTTTGAGGGTGTGTTTAGAGCTACTACTTGAGTTTCCAGATCCCTGTAAGATGCAAGTTACTTAGCAACATTAGCTAAAGTTTTCTAATGTATATGAAGTAAGGTAGCTAATATAATATTCAAATATGAATTTTGACAAATCAATTTTCACTTCACTTTTTCCTCTCAGAGCAAGTACTAATGACAATTTTGTGCTGTCTCTAAGCATTTCAAGGTGCACCAACCTTTGTCAAGACTCTACTATTTTCGGTTGACATTTAGTGTAAATATAAGTATGGGGGGGAGGGGTATAACAGAAGATTTTTCTGCATGACTGAACTTGGACTGTTACATATTTGACAATGAATTTTCAAGAAGCACTGTATTGATGCAGACTACAGCAAATTTTGCACTGTTCCTCTAAGCCCTTGCCACAAAACACGAAACACATTAAACGAAATAAAACTTTATCTCTGTCTTGTTCATGTACAGATGGTTTTGACTGGTTGTCATCTTTCAAAAGGCAAGCCACTTTGTGTTGGTAGATTTTTTTTCTAGCAAAATGCACCAGATATTCATCTCTCAGGCGATTCCGATTGTACAAATGACCAGGATAAATACACGGGCGATCTATCAATATCAATTTATTTCCTCGACAAAGCCTTTGCTAGAGTAAGATTTGGCTACAGGAACACCAAAACCTGGATCTATATCCTGCATATTCACCCATCGTATCCATTACAAATGCCCGATATATTCAAAATTCTCCACTGAGCAAAACGAAACTCCAAACAAACCTCAGCTGATTCTTGATCTCAGCCAGAGTCTTGATGCAGTTCTCCCCCATGGAGCTCTCCACCTTATCCTCGTCCTCATTCTCCTCCTTGGGTCCCTCGGCCAAGACCCTGAAGAAATTGGTCACACTCGAGCGCAGACTCCGCACTTTATTGAGGGTCACCTGCAGGACCTCGACGCTGGGAGTCTCGACCGGCGCCGCCATGGCTTGTTTACAGCGCATTTCTCAACGACTTTCTCGAGTCGGAATTTATTTCCTTTTTATCCTGATTGTGATTTGTTGATATTTCTATTTTACAGTTCTTGACAAAAAATCCGGAAAGCACAAAATATAACTATAAGAAACCTCTGTAACAATCAAGGAAGCCAAGAAGATGAGACATTTTGAATAATAATGATCATGCATAATACAAAAATACAGTGAAAATACAAAAATACAACCATGGCAATTAATAAATCCTACAATCAACATAACAACAAGCATGAAAGGAGGCGAAAATAAGATATAAATAATAAAAGACAAATAAGATTTTCCTTAAGAAATGCGCCAGTGACAGCTCCAGGACGCAGTGCCTCCGTAAACACCTGCTTCGTGTCGCTGATTTCAGTTTCCTTCCCTTCCCTCTGTTCGAAGGAAAATGGCACAGGTAAAGGCCTGGAGAACGAAACCCGAATACGCTGGAAAAGCGGTGAAGTGATTGATGAGTCGAAACAGAGAGAGGAAGTTGGAAAATATTGTCGTTTTTTCCTGGACCAGTTGATGCCAGGTCACAAGGGTGTGTTTGTGGGGGACTTTTGAAACGCCTTTGCGAGGAGAGGTTTCCCTTCCTAAACGACACTTGAAGGCGCTTCGAAGACGAGTTTTCTGTGGCAAAGCGAGCTGTTGGTACCGTGTGTTGGAAATTGTTGAATTTGCTCTACCATATTGTGCCCGAAAGTTGGCCGAGTGAGAGTGATCGGCGAGTCGTTTGGCTTATTTTCAGTTCTTTGGTGGTGCGTTTTTTCGAGTTGGCTTTTATTATAGTGTCAGTCTTGTTACTAATGTTGTCATTGAAATTACTGTTGATGTTGCTGTTACTGTAACAAGCATCATCTTTATTTTTACCTTTTTTATTAGCATAATCATTATTATCATCATCATTTTTACTTTTATTATTTTATTGTTATTATTGTCATTCATTAGCATTATCATCGTCATCATTATCAATAGGGTAAATGTTAAGTTTCATCCAGCCTCCGACTTTCGAAACCACTTTTTTTGGAGTGTAATCTCCCCTCGTAGTTTAACGCTGTTATGCTGTTGCTTTCCGTCGCATTTGACTCGTTGATGAGTAGCGGAACTTGTATTCCCTGACGGCAAAGTTGATCAAATGTGTAAGATTCGGCTTCGCACTGTATTAAGGGGGGGTAATTAGCATGATTTACACACAGAAAAACAAGAAAAACACTAAATTAACTTAAAATCGGGTTTGTTGAAACTCTACGGGGACAGTGGCCATGTTTCACCTATGCAATTACGGTATACAATTCGGCGGTTAAATCCAGGATTATTTTTTGCCTGATTGACGGACAATACAAATGAATCAAACCATGTTTGGGCACAATCAACTTTTCAATATGAAAATGCGTTTCGAAAGTTTCCAGATGACCGTTTCAAATTCATACACAAGCTTCATTAATAGTTCCTCAAATAACAACGGTATTTTGATTGACTGCGATAATAAATACAAAGCAAAGAAACAAAAAAAAGCGCTACTGACAGTTACGTGTCGCGCACGGAGACCGTGCCGCAACGGCACACGCAGTCTCCGTGAATTTTATTCTCAAACAAAAAACTTACACATTTTTGTAACACACCTTGCAAACTTTAGTGATGATTGTCGTCAAATATGGTAACCGTTCAATACTTATACTTGTCTTAAAATGTAAGATGGAACTTATTGACCTTTGCCTGAGCCGAAAATACTTCGGAGGCCGTGGCGAGGCTTCAGGCCGCGCAGCCAAGCCTTATTGCTCGTCCCGCGGAATTATGAAAGCTTTAGCCTGATTTCGTCGCGCGCGGCCACGACACCCACTGCGGTCGGTTGCAATAGCCAAATCGGAAATAATTTGTATTAATAATGCATGTATTATTATCCTATTAAAAGTATGCATTTTTATTACATTAATTGGCTTATTACTTGAAATGTACTTCGTGCAATAACTATGTAGATTTCGCCGGTTCTCGTTAAACGTTACTTAAATTTTACTAACCTTATATCGTCCCGTCTCCGTTATTAAGTTTTACAATAACACGTCCTCGGCGTAGCAATATTTCCAGTTATACGTGTATTTCGCAATTTGTAAACATTTCTGCCGGCTACTATATTTTTTTTTCACACGTACACTTCCTTGACCACCGGACAGATACACACTAAAGGTTTTCCATGGGCGAGGGCAGGGCTTTCCGAAAAAACTGTTTTTGATTGGTCAGAAAACTGTGACGTCATTGCCTGAAGTTTTCATTGGCTAGAATTTCTCAGTCTGTAATCGCCAAGTTGTCAGTAATTGGTCGTTATACATGGTGTCCTTGTCTTACTGTTTCACACATTAATAATTTATTATCGGTATTTCAGAAGAAATATGTCTTTACGTGCGCGAAAAAAGGTATTTGCTTTGTATTAGGTTTTATTTTACCATATGCATACAAGCAATCAGGTAAGTGTGAGCTCTTACCCGATTTTAATCGCTCTCTGAAGAACTACCATCCAGAGGAACTGTGTGTGGGGGGGGGGGGGGAAGGTGACGGAAGAATTCTTTCTTTCCCGCCTTGCGGCGTGTATAATTCTGCCGCTTGTGAAAAACATGAATTAATCAATTCTTTTTCAACACCATGTAACCATGGTGTTGTAGGTTACGGTAGGCAGCCCATCCATCACCGTATATCACACTGTCTGGTTTTATATATTTCTTAATAAGGGGTATGAGCGTGTCTGCACTGCGGTCAGTGTCAACCAATGGCACAATTAATTTCCTTTTACTCACACGCTCAATACCCCCAAAGACCCACACCTGGCTCTTCTTTATGATTTGCGAAGTTCTAGCTTCGCCCGGGACCTGGCTCAACTGTCTGCCCCTCTTATACTTACGGCGCACGAGCAGCGTCTCGTCTATCTCAAGTATTACACCGGCACCTCCTATTGAATTTTGATTTTGTAACCAATATTCGGTTACTTCAGAACAAAAACTCCTCCAATCTACGCTAGTTGGCTTAGAAACGTGCCTTTGTAATCGCTGGTCGATAAAACGCAACTTTTACGCCGTTTTGTCTTTGCTATTTTTTCTATCTGCCACAATACCATATATGTCGATCTTCACGATATTTGCAAGGTAAATCGCAATGCGGGCAACTTACCGCTCTTGGCAAAACACCGTGTGCTCTCAGGAACTCTACAGCGTTATCATTTTTTTTCTTCAAAATAATCAGATATAACTCTATAGTAATGCGGGTCACAACCTACGCACCTGAGATCCATTTTGAGCAAAGATTTGGTATATTTGCTTTCCTTGCCTTGTGATTGGTTTATAGCATTTCCTGTAATGCTTTTGGCTTTCGTGACAAATGTCACGCGGATGTGGTATTGAATAAAAGTTTCAAAAGGTTTCGTGCGCTGTTCATGCGGTAACATTGTTGATTTTGAAAATCGCGCGCAATTCTTCAGTTCCCTCTTGCCCGTAATATGGACCATACACATCGATTTGCGCAGAGTAAGAAATGTCATAATTACTGTAAATACTCGATTTTATGATGGTATTACTCGTGTATTGTCAGACATTTTAATGTAGAAAGAAAATCACCTTCATGTAAGTTTATGGGGAATTTTTGTAGTTACGAAATGAAAGTATTACAATAAATGAACCAAAATAAAACGGTATCATTGTTTTGTTTACAAAAAGTAGGAAAGGATATCGGATGGCGATTTTTAAAATATTGAGATAGTTTTTCATTTGGGGCTCTGTGACACTTGCGTGTCCAATAACTTCGTTATTTCTGATTTGCGACGGAAGTTCATAGAAGATAAGTTTCTTAGATTTATTTGCTCTATCACATGCATATATTTTTTTCCGGTTTAAAGACGGCTAGTCAGAACTTTACCTATACCATCAATAGTATTATCCTCAACCTCATTAATATCACTAATCTGGAATTATTATTATTCAGCTTGTATTGTTTTTAGTTACTCCTTCAAATTCATATTTATGATCAGTGTTCACTTATTATCATGCTGGCATGCTGAGTCCCCTGTTGTTTTGAGAAATGTAGATTGGCAATGCATGGCAGAACTTGAGTTTCTTGAGAACCCAAGAGGAGCATGTGTGTGTCTTGTCATTCTGAATTAGGCTCAGTCCAGTTCAGCGGGACATTGGCACTGCATGCGGCTCTGCTAGTCTGGGGCATCCACTACCTGCCCCAAAATAATCATTTGATAGAGGGCACAGTCTAATCCTTGCATGTGGAACTGATCAGTTATGATAATAATGAGATTATCATTAGAAATAAAGAGAAGCTACCAGAGATAACAGTAATAACAACTATAATAACAGTAATAAGTCATGATACAAACAGCTAGAAAACAACAGGTAAAAAGAGATAATAAATCCACTAAACATATGACAAACAGTACTTAGCAACAGCAAGAAAATGGTAATAGCAACTTCACAAAAAATAAGATCATTTCAAAAAAGAAAGGAAACCGTAACTAAAAGTTAATGGAAAGGAGACTGAAGAAGCGTAGATAAGTAGGTTAAAGGAAAATTGTTAGCCATATAGAAATAAAGTTTATAGAAAGAACATAAGGTTATTGTGTGGAATGGGGCAGCTTGAATTCATACCCTGCCCTACTGAGACATGTGGAGACTAGGGCATCCCTAGACTTAGTAATGCAAACATTGATTTGTATGCTATGAGATGATATTGTCACATAATGTTTATTTTCTATAGAAATCAATTTATATCTTCATGGCCATTATTGTAGTTTTCCTATAACTATTTGTGGTCCTGTTTAGAACATTTTCTGAATAGAGAAGTAGAAGTTTACTAGAGGTAGGTGAATGGAAATAGAAGTTAATAGAAATAACATAAAATGCAAGAGAGATAGATAGATATAGAAGGGAATTGGAAAAAAAAATCACATAATGGAGGAGGTTGATTATGATGAAAGAAATATTGAATTAGAATGATGTGACAAGTTAAAGACAAAATAGATAAGGGGCAGACATTGGATGATGAGTAACTGTGACCTTGAAGTAGGGCAAAACGTCCCTCTGTGGGCAAGGAAAAGTTAAGGACCTAATCACTCTTAGTATCAGTAAGGCTTAAACTCCTGAACACTAAGTTGTTACTCTGTGCTTTAGCCCACAAAGGGCTTAGTTTTAGTGAAGTGTTATGATATTGAAATATGTGGAAAGAAATTGTGAATTTGATGAGATTAATCTTTATTTCAAACTGAAAATAAAAAATACTGAACATTTTTAGAAAAAAAGAAAAGTGTAGAGAGAAATTAAAGTGAGAGATAAATGACATTTGACCAGTTGATCAGATAAAAAAGGTCATTATTTTTGCTGACATTCCAGACATGAGACACTTTGTCTAAGAAATTGTTTTTAGAAACTTGTCCCTGCGCCCAGCTGCTTCTGGCATCTCTCATGGATTTTATTTTAAACAGATGGTAAGTAATTTGGTCACTTTGTTTTCTTACATTTTACTCTGTTTTCATGAGTTAAGATAAGTTAATTGTTTTTTCTCTGGTTATTTTCCTTTTACAGTTTATCAGTTTTTCTCATATTCTTGATATTGTTATTGTAATTATTAGTTATATCATCAGAAATAATAATATTTTTGTACATGTTACTGCTTTTAATATTGCTAATTGCAGTAATAATAAATTATTAAATTATTACCATTATTGTTATTGATAACATTTGTAATTCTTATTCTTATTTTTATTATTGTAATTGCTACTATTTTTCCTGTTTATTTTTTGTTTTTTTATTGGTATCATCATTATTGTTATTGAAATTATTGTCATTTTTATTAATATCATCATCACCATGACAATTATGATATTATTGTTATCATAAGTATTGTTATTATTAATTCTATTATAAATTTTATTTTATATTTTTATCATTATTACTGTAGGCCATCATAGAGAGCGAGGATGATGTTATTTTTGTTATTATTGTCACTAACCTTTATTATGGTGGTTGTTGTTGTTAGGCTTAGTAGGTAGAGAATGTTTAGATTTCTATACCATGGTTAGGTCTGATATTTTCACTTTTGGCAATACTAGCCAATATTCAAATCTCACATTTCTAGGATATGTAGCCAATCCAAAAATATCCCATCTAAGTGTAAGCCCTACAACAAAAGAGACTCATGTCACTATAAATATTTTTGATATGGGGTTTGCTTCCAAAATTACAAAGTATTGACTAAACATTTCTTAGGGTCGGTTCAAAAACGGGTCAGGCAAGTTAGAGAACCACATTTTTTTCTTACCTAGCTATTGTTGATTTTATCATTATTATTATTATTGCTTTTGTCATTGAATAGATTATTGTCATTATTGTTAAAAGCGTTATTTTTATTAGTATCGTATTGACTTTTGTTAATGCCATATATGTTGTTGCTTTTAATATAGATAGTATTCTTGATTTAACAGTTTTTCATAGGACTTTTTGATCTCGGGTGTTGCAGAAAGTGTTGTATAAATAGGTATCCGTGCATAATCTGCTGAATACCTAACATATGCTAATAGGAGTTTATCCTTGGACTTGTATTCTTCATCATCAAGAAAAAATATCTTTAAGCTTCTTATCAGCATTTATGATCTGTGGGAAATCACAGATATTTTGATTGGATTATCATTTCCTTAGGTTTGTGTTTGTTGCCATAAACATCAACTAAATTAACAGTGAAAACTAGCCTAGAGATAATTCAGGTAATTGCTGTAGACAATGCAAATTTGAGGGATAGGCCTATAGATAATAATTCACCTATTCATTAATCACAAAAGAAAATTAAACACCATACTTATCACCTTATCATGTTTATTTGTTATCTTTGCCATAACAGACAAGTGACAAGGCAGTTTTGCTGGAGTTAGAGGTGATGGGTTTACTTTTTTATTCAATTTTCATTAAAAGAAAGTTGTTTTATAATGCTCTGAAACAAGAAACTCTTAAGGCTATTTAAATATGTCAGTGAAAGAAAAGACAAAAGCCTACTCTTTGCAGTGACCAGACTAGACTTTTCAAATGAAAGATCATGGTTATTTGGTACTTCTGTATTGAAGACTCTACAGGGTGAGTGAAGGAGTTTCCTTTGCTCTTTGCGTACAGTATTGTTGGATATTATTTCTGTCTGTCTCTGTCTCTGTTACTGTGTACGTGTGCATGTGCATGTGCATGTGTGTGTGCGTGTCTCTCTCTGTGTCTGTTTGTTGGTCTCCATCAGTTTCTGTTTGTCTGTCTGTCTCTATCTGTGTGTGTGTGTGTCTCTGTGTGTGTCTGTCTGTCTGCCTCTGTGTGTCTCTCTATCTATTTATGTCTGTCTGTCTCTGTGTGTCTGTCTGTATGTCTATGTCTACGTGTCTATGTCTGTATGACTATATGTCTATATGTTTGTATGTCTGTGTGTCTGTAAGTCTGTATGTCCGTATGTTTGTATGTCTGCATGTCTCTGTCTTTGTGTCTGTATCTCTCTCTTTCTGTGCGTGTGTGCGTGTGTGCGTGTGTGTGTGTGTCTCTCTGTGTCTGTTTGTTGGTCTCTATCTGTGTGTGTGTGTGTCTGTCTGTCTCTGTGTGTGTCTGTCTGCCTCTGTGTGTCTCTCTATCTATGTCTGTCTGTCTGTATGTCTATGTCTACGTGTCTATATGTCTGTATGACTATATATCTATATGTCTGCATGTCTGTAAGTCTGTATGTCCATATGTTTGTATGTTTGTATGTCTGTCTTTGTCTCTGTCTCTGTCTCTGTCTCTGTCTCTGTCTCTGTCTCTGTCTCTGTCTCTGTCTCTGTCTCTGTCTCTGTCTCTGTCTCTGTCTCTGTGTGTGTGTGTGTGTGTGTGTGTGTGTGTGTGTGTGTGTGTGTGTGTGTGTGTGTGTGTGTGTGTGTGTGTGTGTGTGTGTGTGTGTGTGTATGTTTGTGTGTTTGTGTGTTTGTTTGTGTGTTTGTGTTTGTGTTTGTGTCTGTCTCTCTCTGTCTGTCTTTATCTCAGTCTCTGTGTCTGTCTGTGTCCCTGTCTGAGTCTGTGTCCCTGTCTGTGTCTGTGTCCCTGTCCCTGTCTGTGTCTCTGTGTCTCTCTGTCTCTGTCTGTGTCTGTGTCCCTGTCTATGTCTGTGTCTCTCTCTCTCTGTCTCTCTCTCTCCCTCTCTCTCTCTCCCCCTCTCTCTCTCTCCCTCTCTCTCTCCCTCTCTCTCTCTCCCTCTCTCCCTGTTTCCCTTAAGTGTTCTTGGTATACAAATGATTTTTAAAAATGTTCTATTAGGTACAGCAAATTTCTTTCTTCCCCCCCAAACCCCCCTCTCCACTTTGTGTTCATGGATATAAACACTAAGCCAAAACGTGTTCTGCAGATTCAGGTAATGGTTCAGCATGGGTCGAGGGCAGCGTTTGGCCCTGGGCATCTTTGTCCTTCTGCTTGTGGACATCATTTGGGTGGCATCTTCAGAATTGTCAGAGGTAATGGATATCTCTTTATGTTAATGAATTAATTTATTTATGTAATTATTTAAGTTCTGGATGTATTTAGTAAGGTAGCTGGTGATGATACTGGCTGTTATATTTTTTGTTCAATGTAATTATAGGTTACTAAATGGGGCTGTATGAAGTGAAATTTATATTCAGGGTTGTATACCCAGTGTAAATGTTTATTTGGCAAATATGTGCATCAGAATTTCTCACAAGTTTCCTTATCCTCAGTATATCTTCAATGATGCTGGGTTTGACAAACCATTCTTCAGTACCTACTTGAAGACTAGCATGTTCAGCCTCTACTTGCTAGGCTTTGTGTTCTGGAGTCCATGGAGACACCAGTGCATTCACAGCAATCAGGATGAAAGCATGTACCAGGTAGGTGAATGGAAGGTGACTTTCATATTTGTTATTTTGTAGTTATAAGTCAGTTATATGAATCAATATGTTTATATCAAGAGTTGTATGGGTCTGATCTTGATGTATTATATAAAAAATGGTTGTGTGTTCATAGTCATTCATATTTCTGGGAATCTTCCAATATCTTCAGCTTGGTCAAATTGTTGTATGTTAACATGAGAGTAGAGATATGAAATGTTTTCCCGACAAGGATATTTTTTGTAAAGTTTTCCTGATAAGGATACTTTTGTAAAGTCTTTCCTTAATCTGGCATTGTGTGGTAATTCTATCTGTACTTCCAATTATTATATGCCATAACATGTTTAATACTTGAAAAAAACATGGATGAATATGGATTATTGAAATGTATTCATGTTCATGTTGGTGAATTTAGGTTGTTGTTATTGAGTTCATGATTTTTGAGTTCGAGTTACTTAATGCAACCATAACCATAAATGTAATAGAATATGTCGTGTCATATAATGTTTTTAAGTTATTCTAAGCGTATTTTGAAATAATTATTCTTAAATATTTTTATTTTCTAGATGAAGCTGGCTGGGAAAATATCATGAAATTTTATTTGATATATATATCATTGTACAGTTAATTTGATATTTTTCTTAGATATCTGCCTTGCATTTTGCTTATTGGATTTGCAATTGCAGGTAGTAGATATTGCTGACAGTGAGGAGCTGGCATCACCTGAGGAGAGAAGATTGGTAAGTTTACGGGTCTTGTGTGTAGGTGGAGTCAACACCAGCAAACTTTTGTTATCCCATTCATATTGGTCTGTCTACTGAACTATTGCAAATTGTTGTGGTCTTGTGATGTGCAGAGCTGTGGGGGATGTCCTGTTCTCTCTCCTCCTGTGGGAATACAAGTATTTAGTTACGTTTGAAGACCTGTCAAAAGGTAAATGGTACATAAAAAAACAAAAAAAACAAGGAATTTGAGTAGTAGATGAGATTGCAAGTCTAGGGGCTTTGAGTTAAGTATGAGGAGATGACTTGTGGTTCGGAATGATTTAACGAGTGGATGAAATAATGAATGAATGAGTGATTAACCCAAAGCTGATGGGATTGGCATGTATGTACATGCCATGCCCACTGTGAGTTTACTTTATTGATTGATTTTACACATAGATTGCTACACCTGTACTAAGTCACCAATGAGCCAATTACAAGTACTGCCTATCTTGCCCATTTACCCTTTTCCTTGATTTATGAAAATATTTTACATTATCTTGTTTTCCTGTTACTGATTAAAGTAACACTATAGACATTATAGTAATTATAATGTTTATAATAAAAATGACACTACTGATATTCAAAACATTAGTAAAAAATACGTTTTTCTCGCCAATTCAAGTAATGGTGAAATTAGGTAAGGTCACAAGGTCTACTAATTGACTCTTTTGTGGCTAAGCACTAGCAGAGCCATCTATAGGCAGAGTTATTTCACAAGAAAATAAAAAAATGAACACAGCATTTTCCCCTTATTTTGATTTCATTTTCTTTGCTTGCTTTATTCTGCTTTATTACATAATCATCTATCTGCTCATTGTGACTTCTTTTCTAAATATCTCTATGTATAGAATGATTTGTTCTTCATAAAGTAAAAATATATATATATATATATATATTTATATATATATTAAAATAAATGATTGATTATGTTGCCTTTTTTTTCCCTCTTGATTTATGTTCCTTACTTTGGCCAAATAATCTTCCTTCTTTTTCCTTCTGTAACTAAGTGTTTTTTCATTTCCCCTTCCCCTTCCCCTTCCTCTTCCTCTTCCTCTTCCTCTTCCTCTTCCTCTTCCTCTTCCTCTTCCCGTTCCCCTCCCCCTCCCCCTCCCCCTCCCCCTCCCCCTCCCCCCCCTCCCCCCCCCTCCCCCTCCCCCTCCCCCTCCCCCTTCCCCTTCCCCTTCCCCTTCCCCTTCCCCTCCCCCTCCCCCTTCCCCTTCCCCTTCCCCTTCCCCTTCCCCTTCTCCTTCCCCTTCCCCTTCCCCTTCCCCTTCCCCTTCCCCTTCCCTCATCCCCTATCCCCACCCACCTGTCTGAAATTTGAACTAATACTATGCAGTGCATAATTAGACTATTTTGCTTATGCATTCATTAACTAATTGACTGTATGAAAGGTGAAAACAATTATAGTTATTCCCAGAACATAACATGATTCCAAATCTTATTTGATCCCAAAGAAGAAGAAAGTGTTCTCAAGAGGTATGATTGATGGAAAATGTAATCTGATGTACCAGGTTTTAATGTGAGGTTCTTCCAGGGGAGAGAGAGGGCCTTCTCCACAGCAGCTCCCATCTTCACTGTTGACCAGCTGGCATCCAGTGTAGCAAGGGATGACGACCTAAACGCACAGCTGACGCACTTGGTTCTTTGGCGCTATTTGCCTGTTGATCCACCAAAAGTAATTGTGTCAGATTCACCAATTGTAAATGGAGAAATAAAGGGAATGGGAATGAAAAAGGCACTTTGAAGGAGTGTTTTTTTTTTTTTTTTTTTTTTTTTTTTCTGTAGAGTTGATGTGCGTGCTTTGTAATATTGCAGACCTGATCTTAAGCTAAAGAAAGATGTTTGTTCTATGGTATAGCAAAATGATTATTGAATTTTGGAGATATTTTTCAACTACAAATCAGGAGGGGTGTCAAACATGTGGACACAGACTTGCTTTCAGTCCTAGGAGCATATTCTGCTTCAGCCATGCATTGTATTTCCAATGATCTGGTTTCTGTTTTGTATTTTAAGAATATCACTTCGTTGTTTTTTTTTTTTTTTTTTTAATATATCTAATATATCTCTTTCTATTACATATAACAGTCTTTAATATGGTTGAAGTTTGATAAGTTATTTGGTTCATACTGCTCACATTATATCTATCCTGCTATAGTAACTGGAATTGAAGTAATGTAGTGGAGACTAAGGAAAATGCATTGGGTGAAATGGTTTTATGAGAATCAGGTATTGTACCACATTTATTTGCCATGCCTTTTATATGAAATAGGCTACTAAACTTCCATATGCAGTAGGCTTCTAAATCTTTATATAAAATTGGCTTCCTGTTTTCTTAGAAAGAATCAGCAGCAGAAACTGGCATCAGAATCATACTGGAAAAAGATGATTAGTGAAGTAATCCTGTTTATTGCAGAGTGAACCCAAATATGTCCCACTCAAGCTGCAAGATCAGCAAGAGAAGAGCTCCGATGGAGATTCAGATGATTCTTCAGTAAAGTCCGTCCGCTTCAGCAAACTCACAGAAGTAAGGACGAGTGTGCATTCTTGGTTGAGGGAATATAAGAATTAGAATTGTGTGATTTAAGTCAGAGGATAATTAGTAATTCCTTAGTGTTAATGTAAGTTGATTGTTTTATTTTTTGGTTTCTGTGTAAAATTTCTTTAAACCAGTAATATATGTTCTGTGATATATATGTTTGTAATATATAATATATACATATAATGTATATTTATGATATTTATTTAATATATATATATATATATATATATATATATATATATATATATATATATAAAATATGTATAAAGTATATATAACACATATATCTATATCTATATATGTATATGTATATGTATATATATACATATATATATATATATATATATATATATATAAATGTATATTGTGTATATATACATATATATGTATTATATATATATATACATATATGTATATATATTGTGTGTATATATATATCCCTCCCTCCCTCTCACTCTCACTCTCACTCTCACTCTCACTCTCACTCTCACTCTCACTCTCACTCTCACTCTCACTCTCACTCTCACTCTCACTCTCACTCTCACTCTCACTCTCACTCTCACTCTCCCTCTCACTCTCACTCTCACTCTCTCTCCCCCTCTCTCACTCTCTCACTCCCCCTCTCTCACTCTCTCACTCTATCCCTGTTTCCCTTACGTGTTCTTGGTATACAAATGATTTTTTAAAATGTTCTTTCAGGTACGGCAAATGTCGGAGTCTGAGGCAGTCGAAGCTATGATGTCTCGGCTTTCCTTCTCTGCCTCGCTTCGTGCTGAACAGCTCGCTTTGCAAGCAGCTAATAAATTATCCATTAAAGAAGTAATGAAAATATCGTGCATATTCTGTTTGCTGGTAAGTGTCTTGTTAATTTTTCAGCTTTATCTCACCATTTTACATTTCGTTTGTAATTTGCCAGTGAAGATTAAATTATTTGAGGATTGATAGTTTTGTAGTAATTAGTTTGAAATGCAATGATGTTTTTCAATATGTTTAGGCTAATGTAGAAAAGGTATGAAAGAGAACGAATAAGAGATGTATCTGACCGGTTTCGATTATATTTTCATCAGAAATATGCATGTATTTCTGACGAAGATATAATCAAAGCCAATCAAATACATATCTTGTATTGTGAAGGTATTCGTTCTCTTTCATATGAATATGAATTTAATATGAATACGGTTCATATTTTGGCTAGTCAGTACCAACCTCTTAAATACACTTTTACTGTGATGATTTTATATACTTCAAAAAAAAATTTATTCTTATAATTTGTATAATTTTTTTAAAGAAATTCCCTACATATAGGAGTAAATAGAGAAAATCAATAATTTAAGTTATTGTTTTATGTATATACATATTTTGGAGTTCATTAATTTAAAAGACATTAGGTTGTGAAATTAAGCTTTACTGCTAGTGTATTGTATTTATGTGAATGACTGTCTCAGTTCATCATTATATTTTTATTCTTGCTATTAAGTGTTTCAACTCGTTTGTTTCAGTGGTTTCTTGGGAACTATGGCTACCAGATAGCGCTGAGTGACACAGAGGCTGGTGTGGTCAACGTCATCTCTTCTACCTCTGGCCTCTTCACCCTCATCTTGGCTGCCATCTTCCCCTCATCATCAGTAGACAGATTCACACTCTCCAAGCTATTTTCAGTCTTACTGATGGTTGCTGGAGTGGTGAGTTCCATTTGGCTTACTGTACTTTTATTGTTTATTTTTTATTTTGTTTTGTTGACAGAAATCTTATCTTTACTTTCATATTTTTAAATTTGTAAAAAGATTTTGATGTGCTGTTTACATTCCAAGGGCAGTCATTATAATTACAGTCGATCAGTGTATACTGTATTCAATCATTAATATTAAGTGTTGTAAAACTGTTTATATTGAGGACCATGCTGAGCCATTGTAGGAAAACAAGGAGGCCTTGCATTATGGTCTTGGACAAGGGGGTTGTGAAATAAACAGCTCCTAGTTGGCCATACAAAAGATCATCAGAAAAATATGCCTTCTCGCTTGACATGAGCTAAAAGACCCATAACACATAGTTATCTTTGAATTTGGCAGCTCAGCCCCTTCTTTACTGAACTGCTTCCCATTAGGAAACCAAAAGTTTCCTCTTGTTTTTCCTTCCTACACTCAGTACCAATGCAAATGGTATTGTAAAATTTATTGCCACTTTCATACTGTTCACTATGTGTGAATTGTTTTCATAGGGTAACTGTGTAAAACCAATAAAACAGGATATAAGGTGACTTACCACATGATGAACAAACTTATTGTCAGCTTTAGATGGGTGAACTGTAGTTTGTGAGAGAAAAAAAATTATAAATGGATACCGTTAATATCCTGGAAAAAAAGTATAATTGTTGTTGCATCATACAAACTTGCATGCCATTGGAGGAAAATGTATCACTGTCTTCATCACCTAAATACAGGTTCAGTTCCATTCAAACCCAGTCTTATTTAGCTTCCCAAGGTCTCATTTGCTGATCCATTATGGTATGGATGTTTTTGGACCATGTATAATTGTGCTTCAAACAAGTTTGGTCAATAATAACTTAACAATAAACGTATGCAGGGTCTAATGATATAGTGCCTTTATGCTATTTCATATATTACTGATATATTGTTTGTATATCTAGCACTCGTTAATTCATTCTCATTCCCATAGCACTCTTCCAAACAATTATTCACTGGTAACAGTGTTTGGACTGTAGATGGCTTTTAAATACATCTAAATACATACTTCATTGTTTTTCATGACAAAGATAGGATTTTGTTGCTTAGTATGTGTTATGTTAACATTTTCATTCATATGCAAGAGTTGACTTCTTTAGCATTGTGTCCTATTGATACTATGTATTTGATATGTGACTATGGAGTATACATTTTCTGGTGTATAAAAGTGAGCACTTGAGGTGTGAGTAACTAAAATTTACCTGAGTTTGATGTGAAAATTCAGAATTTTTTGCAGATAGGGAACAAAGATATTATGGTCCATAGGGATTAACAGTTGTTTTAGCACTGAAATACAGCCATAAAATCTTACGAGATTTTTACCAGATTCAGAATTGTTGATACCTTCAGTAAAAGTAAGATGCTAGCAAGCTATTGAAAGCTGTGGCATTTATAATGCTGAGTTTGAACTATAGAAGGAAGAACATCTGTGATAATGAGGCAGTACTTTTAAGGGTTAGGTAGAATATGTTATAGTGTAATAATGAGATTGTAGCAATACTGTTTTCTGGTTAGATAAATGAAAATAATCTTCACATGATGCTGTCATCTTCAAGATGTTTGCAAGTTTAGAGGTTGTATGTAAATTGTTGATATTATTTTTTTATACATTATAACTATTTTAGAATGAACTTGAACATGACCTTCCTTTTTAGGTCTTGGTGAGTTTGGAGGACATCAGTCTTGAAGGAGCCACTGTGCCTGTGGGTGTGGTGTGGTCCTTGGTCGGAGCTGTGCTGTATGCCTGTTACATGGTCTTCCTGAGACGCAAGGTTCCTACTGAAGACCGGATGGATTTTACAATGTTTTTTGGTGTGTTGTGGTTTATTTATTTATTTTGTTATTTTTTATTCTTTTCTTATGTAATGTGTTTATCTTTTTCCAAGTGAAACATCATCATTTTAGGAAATCTTACTTTGAGTCTGAGTGCTTAATGTTTATGCTAGATAGATTGTTGAACAAAGCTGTCACATGTGCATGTTTTTTACCAGTGGCCATAGATAATAACTGCAGAGAAAAAATAAAAAATTTCCTGTATTTTGTGATCTTACCAGTAAATAATCATATTTCAGGATTTGTCGGCTTGTTCAATACCATAATTCTGTGGCCGGGATTTCCTCTGTTAGATGTCTTAGGATGGGAAACATTCCAGTTACCAAACAAGGAGCAGCTTCTCTACATGTCTGTTAATGGATTAATTGGGACTGTGCTCTCAGAAGTATTGTGGCTATGGTAAGTCGGCCTTCACTCTAGGGTGTTCAGATTGAAAATTGAAATGAGGTCATTCCAAACTGTATAGGTGAATGTGTGTTCTCTCAAAATTACTGTGGCAGTGATAATGGAGATTTTACTTTTAAAGGTTAGAGTGAATAAGGTGAATGCTATAATTACAGATCAAATCAGTCTATGTTTGTTCTCACAGATTTGTGGCTATGGAAAGGATGATCAAGTGTGAAAATGAGAAGATATATGTAAATTTTTCAATTGACAGAAAAAAAACACCATCAGCAAAATAGATTTGTTTGAAAGACTAGATGACACTTTGCAGCAGAAAGTAAACCTGTTTCATTCATTGTTGACTTTTCTATAATTATAACAACATGGGAGTGTGTTTTGCTTTGCATGTTTCCTAATGATATTTCATATTACAGGGGATGTTTCCTGACCTCTTCTTTGATGGCCACACTGTCGCTGAGTCTCACTATTCCCCTCACCATGGTCGTTGACATCTTTATAAAAGATGTTGAATATTCACTCATCTTTTACATTGGCGCAATCCCCATGATGCTGTCATTCATCATAGTCACACTGCTTACACACTATGAAAACTGGGATCCACTCATGGATTGCATAACAAAAATAAACAGAAGATGTTCTAGAAATAATCATATGTATAGGTATGTCTGTCCGAGTATTCCACAGTTATTCAAATTTTTTGTAATAAAAGTATTCTCGAAAAGAGAATTTTGATGCCAGCTCATACCAACATTCTCTTTTGAATTATAGGATCTGATATGCTGTACAGTACTCTGTTCATGTTTTTTCTCTTTTTCAGTTTGGTGGACACAGAAGGCTTGGAAAGAGAAAGCTTGATAGTGAATGAAACTGGTGTGGATGAAGCAGAAGAGGAGGATGAGGAAGAACTGGACACCACAGGTATCAACAATGCCATTGTTATCAATGACAGCGCCTCGGCTTCCAACTCTATGCCAACAATGATTAACAACATTATATAATACTATGGATCAAAGAACTAATGATCTGTAAGAATTCCGTTCTTTTCTTCTCTCCCTCAAGAGAGAACTGGAACACAGTCTTTTATGATTTTTCTTGCACTATGTTGAAATGGGAATGGTAATGCTTACATTTACAGAATATAAGGTACAAGTTTTTTACTTTAGGGAATACCATTTCGATCTCTGGTAGTATAAGATTATCTTTCTTTACTTTGACTGCTTTCATAGCTGTTGATGGAAAGAGGAGGGTGAAGGGGAAGATAAAAAGAAAATGAAGAGAAAAATTTGCTTTGGTAGGAACATGTTATGAAAGAAGTTCCTAATATGATTGTGGTAATTTTGGATGGAAAGAGAGAGGTTGTAATAACAGAAATGTGAGATGTGTCGAGTTTGGAAATTTGGATGTCTGGTAAGGAGATATGAGAATGAGACAAAGTGAAATTTTGAAAGAAGTTAGCAGAAAATTACTGATTTTTTTAGATGTTCCTAATTATCAGCTTTGATTTTTTAAGTGAAATGGAATATATGATTTTGCTATCTTACATATCATGTACACGTATACTCGTACAATCACTTTTACATTCTCACTCTCACATACACTCATACTCGGACTTGCACTCACATTCACACTCACACTCACACTCACACTCACACTCACACTCACACTCACACTCACACTCACACTCACACTCACACTCACACTCACTCACAGTCACTCACACATACTCTCACACTCATACATTCACATGCACTCACTTGAGTGACTTCATCCTTTTGATATGTGAGTGATTATCTCAATAAACTTATCAAAAAAAAAAAAAAAAAAACTTGCACTAACACTAACATTTATGCTCACAATTGCTTTTATATTCACACTCACATTCTCTTGCATTCAGACACACATTGGAACTCACTTACAGAAAGTAAGTATTTTGCCCTCAGAATAGGTGAAATAATTACATGCATTCAAAAGACATGATTTTATAGTACTATATGTTGTGGTAAATAAGATGTGCACTTGTTAATTATCCAGATAATTTTTAAGTAGATATTTTTTATATGACAGTAATTTGAATTTAACCAAAATGTGTAGATCTTAAAATAGTCAGTAAATATCAATTGAAATTCCTTAAATTACCAGCAGTCATTTACTTCACAGCAAACAGAGAAACACTTGTCTCCCTTCTGTATATACCTGGCAGCTACCCCCTTTTAGTTTACAGTGATATCTTATGGTGACAATGTACTTGTTAACATAATGTAGCCTATCCCTGGCTGAAGCTAAGACTGTCTGTCCGTTTCAGGTTAGTGCTCAGTTCATTGAAGTGATCTGTACTGAACAAATAACTTGACAGTAAATCTTCTGCAAGTTTATTTTATTATATTTCACGTTAGATTTGTTACAGGGATAGAATTTTCCACATAAATGGATTTCCAAATTTTTCAGTCATTGAATTCAACTATATTGGTATCAGTTTTTATATTATCTATTTCCACTTCTGTTATCAATGAAGTAAATATATTTCCAGTGTTTTAAATATGGTCAGTTTTCACACTTTTTTATTAATATACATTCTCATCCCTGGCCTTGTTTCAGTGTCTCTTATATACCACAAGATATGGTAAATGTTTTTCTTTTTTTTATATTCTTTCATATACGCTTTTAAATTGTAAAACAAGAATACTTACGGTTACAGGGACATGAGAGGGAAGGATTACCGCATTGTTGATATATTATTTTCTGATGCGATTTGTAGGTAAGTTGCACTTAGGCCTAGAATATAAATGTAAAACCTTGCCTGAAATTTACTTATGTCTTCATTCATATTGGAGATGCATCTTAGAATGTCATTTATGAAAAAATGTCATAATTTTTGACAAATGAACCATGTTGTAGTAGTTATCAGAATGATTATGAGTCGTACTTCCATCATATTATGTGTTTAATTACAGATCAATGATTAAGACATAATACAATTTGAATGCTTTCACTTAATTTAAGTATTCAAAAAATAGTGAAAGTAATTACTTACCTTTTGTGATGGTATTAGAGGACAACTAAATAAGTAATTGGCTGATCATATAGGGTTTGCAAAGTAAGTGATTTCAGGATTGTTTCTGAACTTTATCTGCACAAAAGCATGAAGATGCAGCTTGTATAAATAGCTCACTTCACATACAGCTCTACTTTTTACTTAATTGATAAGATGAGATGATGTAAGCTAGATAAGCTGTTTTAATGCTTAAGAAAATGGAAGTGATATTAGTTCTTTTCCCCCATAAGTCAGAAAAAGTTAAATATTCATTTAAGCACTATTTGGATGCAATCACATGTGAATTAATTCAGTAAGCCTGAAAGAAAACTTATGGTCCAATATCCATCTCACATAGGATTGTGCAGAGGATTGGGACCAGTATAAACCAGGTAAATAATGTTGGCAGCTCTCTCCCCACATTCATAACAGAGAAAAATGTTATTACAGTTTACTTGCAGGGAAGAATGACTTTAATGTAGTTGCACCTTGGGAAGTTTTGGTGCACATTGATTGATTTATTCTTAATAAGAAAGGCCACTCATTACCAGAGACCAAAATTCACAAAATATTCTATGTGCAGTTAATATAGATAACATCTGACATATAGAATGTTATTCCTTTTTTTTTTTTTTATATTTTTTCCCCCTTAAAAATAGAGCAAGAACACACCATTTTACAAAGACAGGCAAAGTTTTAATTTCTTGTGTTCAAATCGCAAAGTTCAGTGGTAAAATTTTTATGATTTGATACTTAATGTTGCTGGATAGTTGGGGGATTGATATGCTAGTTACTGTCCTATAACCATTAAAATTTTTATTGTTTTTATTAACTTTACGTAAATATCTATTGTAAGCCTAAAAGGGCAGTTGAAATAACAGAGCTATTAATTGCCTTTTCATGAAATCAGTCATAAATATTGCTACAGTTGGGAAATTCAGATGCAAAGAGCTAAGATTCTCTACTATATTGAATGGCAAATGTGAAAAAAAATTTGTCTGCAAAAATATTCTCAGCGTATGCAGATATGACAAATTCATTCATATTTTTTTTTAATCAAAAGAATGTATAGCTTTCCTACATCTTGCAAGATGCATTTTAGTTTTGACTGGAAAGAAAGTTCTTTGTTGTTTCCCTTGTCTTCTGTTACTATTTTATTGTATATGGCTCACACATGAAGTATCTTCTGCTGACTGAAATTTATATCAGTGTCATGAACTTAGGTTCATTGAAATGAGAGAAAAAAATACACTTTTTGTCAAATGGAACAAGTGACATCAAATAGCATCACTTTTCATACCGTTCATATAGTTGAACCTACCTCACTTTCTCTTCCTTTGTAATTTTGTTTATGTTTCCACAGTTGTTAAAATAGAAGAAGGAAAAAATTGCGACCTTTATATTATAGCTGTATATAAGTCGATTCTTTTCATAGACTTTAAAATTTAAAAAGGTAAGGTAAAATGGTTGCCTTATCAGTAAACTATTTTAGTCCAAATCCATGACAATGTTGTTCCTAGTTATTTTGATTATGTTGTGCAATATTATACAACAGAAGAGGGAAAGGTGGATACTTGTGTGCTTGCATTTGTGTGTGTGTCAGCTCTGAGATCTATTTAGAAATCAAGTGGTATATTTGCTATAATATCATTGCACATGTGCTTGTACACACACTTGCGCATGCACAAACATCAACACACATACACAAGCACAGACATGAACACACATGCGCAGGCACAAGCTCATTCATACACACTCATGCTCCCATACTCATTTGTACATTCACACTCATACTTACACCCACATTTGCACTCACACTGTCACTCTCACTCCTCTCATTCATTCATTCACTCTTTCACTTTCACTCTTTCACTCTTTCACTCTTTCACTCTTTCACTCTTTCACTCTTTCACTCTTTCACTCTTTCACTCACTCACTCACTCACTCACTCACTCACTCACTCACTCACTCACTCACTCACTCACTCACTCACTCACACACTCACTCACTCACTCACTCACTCACTCACTCACTCACTCACTCACTCACTCACTCACTCACTCACTCACTCACTCACTCACTCACTCACTCACTCACTCACTCACTCACTCACTCACTCACTCACTCACACACACACACACACACACACACACACACACACACACACACATCACACACTGAAACTGATCTATTCACTCTCATAGAAACATAAACATATATGCAAACACAAGTACAGATTCATCCAAAGAGGATAATGATACTATTGACTGATTTGACAGCAAACTTCTCGATCTAATTGTTGGATCAAAATTTTGAGAGGAATATTGTTTGCATATATGGCAATAATAACATCATTATGAATGAGGCAGAATATTACCCATTTTGTAATTAATCTTAATTACAAATGAAAATGGAATGCAAAGACAGGGATTTCGAATGTCTGAAACTGATCACTACCCCACCCAAGTAAATTCTTGAAGCTGTGAATATTCAAGCTAAAAAATGTGTATTTTTGACAAACACAATTTCATTTTCAAGTTTATACAACCACTTCAATCATACCACTAATATTTTGAGGAATGTCAAAGATATTTGTACAAGTTATTTTAGTAACTGACCATTTTTTTGCCTGGCCTTCTTGCATGTCTTCTGTTTAGTGATGGTATAATGGTTTTATGTAAACTGTTAGCCCTCTTGGATGAACATTTCAGTGACAGATTTGTCATTTTTCCGGTTCTCTGTTTGTCATGAGTTGGATCATTGGATTCCATAGTTTCACCAGCAAATAAGTACAATAGTAAGAGATTTTTTGAATGCATGGAATGAATACCTTTTCTTGGGAAATAGTGTCTGTGTTAGTTATGGATAGTACATTCCAGGAAACCGAAGGAATTGAATAGATGTAGGATAAATAAGGCCCCAGAATATGTTTCTTTTTTCACCAAACCCATTTTTTATCCCCCAACTTATTTTATTATCATTATTTATTATTATTATTATTTTTTTTTTTTTGGGGGGGATAGAATAATTTGTAGCCAAATCTAGTGTTACTGTCTAGGAGTGAAACATTTTTAGTGAATAATATTTTTGCCACTTGTATGGAGCACTTCTGGTCAGAAGAGAGAGATTTCCCCAAATACGTTTCCCCAAATATAAGTGCAGCTTATTTTGAATCTGAACAATGGAAGTTGCCTCTTACAAAATTGGCAAGTGTTTCCTTGTTTATAAAAAAAAGATGATATATGCTGTGCTACCCAACCAATGTTTAAAGGTGAGTGGAATGGTAAACACATATATTTGATTTGATTTTTTTTTTCCTAATTCCTATATGATGATTCTTATAGTCTATAAGCCATTTGCACCTCTATAAAAATGCACCTTGCCATATAGAATATTACTGCCATAAAATAACTTGAAAAGAACAGAGAGAGATAGAAAAGAGAAACACATTACTACTATTAGTAATTTACAACAGTGCCAATGAAAAATTTTGAGGCCCATTTTTACTCTTACTGTGTCAGATAAGTTTAGAGATGCAATCTTGGTCAACTGCAAATGTGCATCATTTTTATTTTCCTGTTAGATCATCCAAATATTGGGTCAGTTATTTCTTTCAGGTGGCCATCAGTCTTTGTGCATTTCAATACATTCAAAAGAATTTTTGCTTTTATGACTAAAGATTTGGTATTGTGCGTGTGCGTGTGCGTGTGCGTGTGTGTGTGCGTGTGCATTTGCGTTTGCGTGTGTGTGTGTGTGTGTAGATGA
>NC_061823.1:37557927-37560427 GCF_019202785.1 Penaeus chinensis
ATATTTGGATTGTATAAATTGATCACTAGGTGTTATGTTGTGTGAGAAAAATATTTATAGATTTCATTGGACATTTTCCTTTATGTATGAGAGAGGAAAACTTTGACTGATATATATTTATTCTGTATAATATAATGTATCTTTCAAATATATTGGGTGTTTATTTGTGACGTAAGCTATCCATGCTGTTAACTACCTATAAACAGAAATGGTTATATATGCTTTCATTGAAACAAAATTTTGCAAAAACAAAAGTTTTCATTTGCAACTTTAATTGAAATAATTTCTTCAGAATTATTATTGTATATGGAATCTTTAGAGAATTTAAAACTGTTTTGTAAGATTAAGGAACATAAAATATTTGCCTTAAATTTTGAAGAAAGAGCCATTGCTGATCCTAAGTGATACAGTGCCAAAAGTATATTTTCAAGCAGGTTTTGGCATAATTTTGTCACCAAGAGAATATGATGTTTTGGTTTATTGTGAGTGAAGGGTACTGGAAGACTGTACAATTATGTTTTATATATTTGGTATTTTTTTTCCTTTTGTGACTTAAAGTTTTGGGAGATATGGAAATGATAATAGTGTGTTGTTGTATATATTTCCATGTGGTATATTGATTTGGATATATATATATATATATAAATATATATAAATATATATATATATAAACAAATATATATATATATTTATATATATATATATATTTATATATATATATATATTTATATATATATATATATATATATGAATAAATATATATTTATATATATATATATATATATATATATATATATATATATATATATATATATATAATAGACTTTGTTTTCCTGAGCAATTCATTTCAGTAGCTGTAATAGAAGTGGATTGTTCATTTCTGTGTATATGACAAAGAGGACCCGCAGATGGAGTTCTTACACAGTGATAGAATATTTATAGGATTATGCTCTGTTTAAGATAATCTACATAAAAATTCAACATTCTATAGGAATATTCACATGGGTACAGTTTATTTAGCTATTGATATGTTGGATATAATCTTGGTGAATAGTTGAATAGGTATCAGATGAAACCTGCTGATTGTGCACACATTCCATTTGCTACAAAGACGCCCACAAACTCTCATGGACTGTTAGGTTACAGAACACACCATAACAAACACGTGCACACACACACACACATACACACACACATGCGCATGTGCACACACACAGACACACACACAAACACACACAGACACAGGCACAGACACACAGACACAAGCACAGACACACAGACACAAGCACAGACACAGGCACAGACACAGACACAGGCACAGACACAGACACAGACACAGGCACAGACAGGCACAGACACAGACACAGACACAGACACAGGCACAGACACAGGCACAGACACAGACACAGACACAGACACAGACACAGACACAGACACAGACACAGACACAGGCACAGGCACAGGCACAGGCACAGGCACAGGCACAGACACAGACACAGACACAGACACAGACACAGACACACACACCTACACACACCTACACCTACACCTACACCTACACCTACACCTACACCTACACCTACACCTACACCTACACACCTACACACCTACACACCTACACACCTACACACCTACACCTACACCTACACCTACACCTACACCTACACCTACACCTACACCTACCTACCTAAAGAAATGCAGAGTTTCTTTGGGGGTCATGATTGAAGTATGTATTAAAAGTATGTGTAACTAATAAAACAATGGTATTTATGATTTTTGAATATGTCGGCGTAAAATCATTCAATTGTTAGCATCTTCTGAATCAAAAATGTATTTTGTGCAAAAAGTTCTAATGTTTCTATTAAATCAAATGTTTGTTTTGGGTATTATTTTGGTCGTGTTTTTCATTTTCAGAATGTGATAGTTGTCAGAAATCAAAAAAGGCAAATAGCATTGTGATAGAATTTATGCAGACTTACACCCTCAGTCATCCTATCGATGTGTCTGATTTTTATTTTCATACTTGAAACACATGAACAAAAATAAGGTATTCCTCGTACTAGCTACAAAGACAGCAATTGTACTGGGCAGATATAAGCACAATGTACTTAAATATTAATATGTTGAAAGCGATGTATAGATGTATTAAATGAGGTTTCATTTTTAAAATTGTCATTTTATTATCATTATTTTCCTCAACTTATTTACAGAAACATTTGTTTTACTTGGTAGAAGGTGTGTGTGTGCGTGTGCGTGTGTGTGTGCATGTGCATATACATGTGCATGTGCATATACATGTGCATGTGCATGTGCATGCGTGTGTGTGTGTGCATGTGTGTGCGTGTGCATGTGTGTGCGTGTGCTTGTCCTCATTTGTGTGTGCACATGTGTGTGTGTTTTTTTGTTTGTTTTTGTAGGGTGTAAGTGTTTCAGGGAATGAAGAAGAAAAAAAGGAATGAGAGGAAATGAAAGCCGGTGAATAAGTTTCCTTGTTACAGAG
>NC_061823.1:37565427-37575427 GCF_019202785.1 Penaeus chinensis
CCCTAATTCTAACATTAGTACATAAAATAATACATCTTATCTACATTATTTAAACCATAACAAGGAAAATCAGTAGAAAGATGATACCTTGTATGACGATGGTAATATTTATGAACTATATGAATTTCGTAAACCTTTACGCAAGCAGATTTTTCACATTAAAACAAAGTCTATCACAGTAAGGTACTCGCACGAGCCAAGGACGTTTCCAAACATTGCCAACAGAGGGCACAGCGCTCACCCGTCTTCCGTCTGCCTGGTCCTCCCTTCTCCTTTACTCTGGTGGGTGAATGTTGCGCCATCTGTGACCTTTGCTTGGAAACATATGGCCAACAGGGGCATTCGGCGAACTTTGGTTGGGAGTTAACACCTGACATGTAATATCTGTATTACATTTTGGCTCGAAGATTTTTAACTTATTAAGTCGTTATCTTTAGGGAAGTATTATTTAGATGGACGGAAATCTGGATGGAGAGACAATTTACTATTAAAAAAGGGTTATCTTGTAGTAAATGATGTTCAGCTAAGTCAGTGCTTAAGGGATGCAGTTTAGTTGGTAAAATGTTCATTTAGTGACGCTAGTCATAGTACATATCTGTCTAACTCTCTATCTATCTATCTATCTTTGTGTGTGTGTGTACATATACATATACATACATATATATACATATATGCATACATTTATATATATATATATATATATATATATATATATATATATATAGATGTGCGCGCACACACACACACACACACACACACACACACACACACACACACACACACACACACACACACACACACACACACACACACACACACACACACACAATTACACACACACACACACACACACACATATATATGAGTGTGTGTCTATCTATGCATATATCCTGTAAGATCAAAACCATGACAGTTGACATGAGGAGACCAACTCCCTCTCTACTCGTGATGAAATCAATCCACGTTTGAACTTTTTGTTTTGTGAATAATGATGGCGCCGGCGATAATGATGACGAAGTTAGTAACAGTAATGTTGATGAAAGAGCAGTGAGGACGATGATACTAGGAATCATGATGCCGAACGGTGAGGAAAATGAAGATGACGATAACGATTAAGCATTCTAATAATACGCTCAACAAAGATAGAGGCAAAGGCAAGCTCAATTGCGTACAGCCTTATCTCTATTCAATCCACCTACGAGGTGGCTGAAAAAAGTGGGATAGGAATTCGTCATAAATCCACGACGGCTCAGGATTCAGTGCTATTTCGGGCGCTGGGAACTTGCGTCTGAGGGGATGAGATAAGCGGTCTTAGAAGTGGGAGAGGGAGAGAGGGATGGAGAGGGATGGAGAGGGGGAGAGGGAGGGGAAGGCGAGAGAAGGAGGGGGGAAGAGAGAGAGAGGGGGAAAGGGAGAGGGGGAGGGAGGGGGAGGAGGGAGAGGGATGGGGAAGGATAGGGAAGGAGAGGGGGAGAGGGAGAGAGATAGGAGATAGATAGATAGATAGATAGATAGATAGATAGAGAGAGAGAGAGAGAGCGAGAGAGAGAGAGAGAGAGAGAGAGCGAGAGAGAGAGAGAGACAGAGGCAGAGACAGAAAAGGGAAGGTAGGAGTGAGAAACAGCAATAATAGTGATAAATAACAATGACACTGATATTTAGCGATGTCATCAAAAACGCTTTTCCATACATATCAGGATATTCTCTCCCAGTGGGAAGATATTCAAAAAGAAAAAAGTTCACAAGCTTGTCAGGTAGGTCTAGCAATTGTAAAGAATAAACAAATTTACGCTCTGCCCCCCCCCCCTCCCCTCCGTCTACTTCTATCTCCTATCTCTCAACACTATCATCAGTATAAAACGAAAGATAAGACGTCTAGTATATACACACGCCTACTGCTGACCCGGATCTCCTTTGCAGCCAAATTGATCATGCAATGTAATAGCCACCGAATCTCACTGTATCTCTCGGCTGTTCATTACATGGGTTAAATGTAGCACGTTGCTTTGTATGTTTAATTTACATGAACAGTAGTAACAGTAGTAGTGGTACAAAGAATAAGCAGGAATGAATGGCTAGCATGTTAGCACAAGAAGCAGAGAAATAAATTAAATGAATAGGTAGATAGACATGCAGATACGCAGATAGATAGGCAAACAACAGATAGATGAATATATAGATGGATAGGTTGGTAGGTAGGTAGACATGTAGATCGATCAATCGATATATAGATAGACAAATACCAGACAAATATATAAATAAATAAACATAAATAGATAGATACATAGATATTTTAACAGACATAGATATATAGGTAAGTAGACAGAAAGACAGCTAGAGAGAGCGGTCAATAGACAGATGAATAAATAAATAAATTGATAAATAACACCAGTTCATGCCAATCTATTCACACACACAAAATAAAACACACACACAAAAAAAAGGCATTAGTGAAGCTTAAAAAGATACTGGGCACTGGCACCCTCTTAGGAATCGCTCTCCAGAAAGATTTAAATGAATTGAAAAAGAACATAATCGCTGGCAGGTGACTGCTAATGCTAAACGAGTTGTTAGCGTATACAATCATTAGTGTGAAGTGACTATGATCTTACGAACGGAAATTCCCCTGTACTGTATTTGGGAGTTATGGGGGTTATATAGTATCACGTATAGTGTTTACCAGAGGTTAAGAGTAATCCTTGTAACTTTCATGAAATTGCTGTTACTGATGAGGAAATATTTCGAAGGAGTGTAAACAAACGGTTATATGTCTTACGCCATAGCCTAACGGTCTAGATTAGATGCACTGGCTTCATGTTTTTGCAGATCTTTAGAAATTCTAAAAGCAGAGGCAGATATATTTTGTTTGTCTTCTTGGTGTTATGTTTGGTGGCCGTGTGGGCCCGCTGTCTCTATGTAGCCGCTGGGAAACAATGTCATGTATCAGCATCAGATAGATTCAGCAGAATAGGGCAGTCGTGAACGAGAGATATAGACAGAAAAGAGATATAGATAGAAAAAAAAATAGATAGGGAGACAGAAAGTGATAAAGAAGGTAGCTAGCTATATAGAGAGAGCGAGAGAAATCAGAACGTTAATGAAAATAAGTGAACACATCCCTTCCCTTAATGCATGGCTTTGTGATTATTTTCATTATTACCATAATAATATCTTCTGTTGCTATTTTCATCAAAATAGTCAAGAAATTATTACAAACCATAATTCTGATTGTCAGTCACATCCACCCATGTTTTCCTTTTCGTTTTGAGCATAGTAACATCGCCATTAACCCCCCTCTCCCCCTTTTTCATGGCAACACAGCAGCAAGAACACAGAGAAGAACACTTAAACGTACAACCGAAACACGTGGTCAAAATCGAAGTGAGACTGAATACTGCATACTTATTTCTACGTCACGCGTGACGAGGGAGCGCCGTCTTCCAGACTGAGTGCCTGCCATCCTCAGGGCTAGCAACGTCACACGATTTACTTCTGCACAAGAGACTTCGGATGGCATGCAATGCAGTGGCAAATTGGCAGGATGCTCCGGTACGTAGGCTCCCAAGAACAATGGAAACACAAACGTAAGAAGTGGGAAAGAGGGTTTTCTTCTTCACCTGGACATACACGTACCGTGTATGTAATATACATTGCATAACCACACGCTTGATAAAGTAAACGCACATGAATCATTAGGCGTCTA
Organism: Penaeus chinensis; assembly: GCF_019202785.1. Lineage (NCBI taxonomy): Eukaryota > Metazoa > Arthropoda > Malacostraca > Decapoda > Penaeidae > Penaeus > Penaeus chinensis. The sequence goes on from NC_061823.1 coordinate 37,569,131, forward strand.
TTACGTAACGTGGAAATAATTGCACCTTATGCCTACCGAGTAAACACAAAGCACTGTATCTCTGGCACTGAGCAGCCACTGTGCTAGTTCTCACAACACCTGAGTACTATGCAGCAGTCTGGGACACATACACGCTCCAGCAAAAACGGACTCGGACAAAGTGCCTCAAATATACTGAAGAAGCATCCCTACCTTCCAACGAGACACTCTCCAGTAAGCGGTCAGTGATATAACAGATCGCATGCCTTCTCTTCTGTTTAAAATTATACCCAGCAATCCTCTACACTTTTACCGTCTTCCATCTTACCCTTATGTCTTCTCTCCTATTCGAAATACCTTATTTGTTCTCCTATCATTCCGGGCTCACTATGAAGCCTACCTTTAGCTTAGTTCTGGTTCTTCGGTACGGGCCGTGGGGTGCCCTCCGCGAGTCGCTCACCAGTAATAAGGTGCTTAAGTTCGGCTTTACCGACACAACCACTGGTACTGAGCATACTCGAAAGAAAATGATGGAATGGAAGTCGGAATTAATTACGGAAGATTATAAACACAAAGATGCAGTTCGACTCTCTCTGTCAGCAGCTCTAACGATAAACAGCCCCCTTTGTTTTATAGTTGTATTATTGGTCTCAACCATTTTACACAGCAGAATAGTACCGAGGCCATAATTCGACGAGATTGGCCTGCTTTATTTGATATATCTTACTAAAACGGCGACGTAAGACTCAGAAGGGCCACCTTGGTTATACTGTAAAGCGGCATTAAAGTTGACTGTGATCTACTTTTCGATTGTGATGAAATTCGAAACCGCAATTAGCACGTCGCTGTTATTTCTAAAACCGTAAAACGTCGCTGTTATTCCTAAAAACCGTACCAACAATTACGCAGACACATCTATCTCCACAAGCCACAGAAATCAGCGCCATAATATACAGTCCCTAAAAACATAATCCATAAAACCTGAACCACAGGTAAGGAATCCCTTCCAACACAAGAAATACCCAGACTCTTCATATCCCACAAATACGAACTCCAACAGCAACCCCTTTTTGTACGCATAATTTACGACTGGAGCCGACTCCTACAGCACATAATCAACAGCCTTACGATACACTTGTTCAAAATCCTTACGAATACCTCTCAGCGAACATTGTAACACTAACACTGACGCACTATGATTCTCTGGGTTCCCTCTGCCTTTCGCTCTTTCTCACTTTAATTATGTGGGTGTTAGGCGACTGCTTATTGCCCTGGAAACGACATATGGGACAACTTACACATAAACAAATAATACACACGAAAAAAAACTATTCGATTTGAGACTGGTTTTCTTTTTTCTTCAATTTTCAGAACGTTCGGTTATCAAGCAGCACACAGTGAATAATACTATCTATATAAACGTGGTACTGGTGATAACGTCTAAACACGACGGACTGTTGAAAGCAGGTGGTCAGTGGGTCGCCATATAAAGAAAAAAATAAAGACATGGCAAAACGCACGCACGCACACATACTAAAACTACTACAACCTATACCACAGACAATCAAGACGAATCACGCAATAGAAGAAAGAAGAAGAAAGAAAACATCATAACAAAATATCTCTACCAGCGCCCTAATCCTATCTGTACAACAAACTTACGAACCTTGTCTCACAGAACATTAACAATACTAATAGGACCATCGCAGACAATGCTACTCCAGCCACGACCCTCTCTGGCCTGAAACGAGGGCCGGAATGAGAGAGAACTTCAGTCATTAATGCTGTTTCATCATATCATCTGCTTAGTCCTTATCGGGCTTGTTATAGCATGGCTTGAACATTATCCTTGTCATCGTTATTTGCACTATTATCATTACTGTTATTAATGATAATAATACTTATGATAATAATGCTAATGATAATCATAATGATAATATTGTTAATGCTAATGACAATAATAATGATAATGATGATAGTGATAATAGTAGTAGAGGTAGTAGTAGTAGTAGTAGTAGTATATAATAATAATAATAATAATAATAATAATAATAATAATAATAATAATAATAATAATAATGATAATACTAATACTAATACTAATAATTACAATATTAATAATTACAATAATAATGAAATGATAATAATGATGGTGATAATAGTAATGATAATAACAATAATAGTAAAGATAATAACAATAATGATAGTGATAATGATTAATTTATTATCCTACTACTACTGCTACTGCTAATATAAGTGATGATGATCATAATAGTAACAATTATATTAATAATGATAATGACAGTAGTAGTAAAAATATTACGAAAGCAAAATTTTCAATTTACAGTATTGGCATTCAAGTGTCTGATACAGTTAAGTACAATTATAATAGTAAAGCTAAAGAAAATAGTATTACTGAACAACTAGTGGACATTACTGCTATAAGTATCAATATTTAGTGGGAGATGAGAATATATTAAAGAACAGTTTCATGAAAAGGGTGGTAAAGAGTTCACCAGAAAATTAACGCTGTGTTGCGACGGAAAATTGTGGTAGGGCTGATTGCGGCCGAGGGACCAGTCGAGTGCATTTTGAAAGTTTTGGGCAGGGGAAGGGGTGGGTTACATGTGCTGAGTTGTTACGCCCCTTTACCTCATCATTTGTTATTGCTGCTGTGTTTTTAGTGTTGCTGCAATTATAAGTATTACCATGATAATGCTTATAATTGCAATAATGATGATGGTTAATTAGTATGATTATAACAAAAACAATAACAAAAACCCTACTCAAATAAAAAATAATGATAAGGAGAATAATACTGATAATAATATTGGTAATGATAATCATCATTGTTGAAGGTGAAGTTATTAACAGCTTACCTTTGTTGGTTACTTAAATAGCAACATAGTTTTTTTTTACTGTCTGTTAACCCTTACAAAGAATAGGAAAAAGCACAGAAAGGAAGGAAAGAGACAAATGAGGAATACTGAGGCACTGCAAGTAGCCTTAAGACTAATTGATTAGGAACCTGAAAATGCGAATTGCCTGTCCCAAGAACTAACATAGAGTAGGTGAGGTTAGTCTTAAATTAACGGTGGAGGTTTGCACCCTGTGAGTACCTTTCGAAGTATTACTATTATCATACATATATAATATTCACCAATGTGCACCGAGAGTTAGAGTGAACAATCATTCTGTCTCCTCAAGAGAGAGAGAGAGAGAGAGAGAGAGAGAGAGAGAGAGAGAGAGAGAGAGAGAGAGAGAGAGAGAGAGAGAGAGAGAGAGAGAGAGAGAGAGAGGAAGAGAGAGAGAGGAAGAGAGATAGAGAGAGAGATAGAGAGAGAGAGAGAGAGAGAGAGAGAGAGAGAGAGAGAGAGAGAGAGAGAGAGAGAGAGAGAGAGAGAGAGAGAGGAAGAGAGAGAGAGGAAGAGAGAGAGAGGAAGAGAGAGAGAGGACGAGAGAGAGAGAGAGGGAGAGAAAGAAAGAAAGAAAGAAAGAAAGAAAGAAAGAAAGAAAGAAAGAAAGAGAGAGAGAGAGAGAGGAAAAGAAAGGGATAAAAGACTTCGACATTCAAACAGCAATCATAAGCGATACAATTTTTTCTCGTTTTGATAATAACATTTAAACAGGAATCTGTATTATCCTACAACTCCCTCCCCTTCCTTTATATATCACTGTATAAAAAGAAGTGAAATGGAAATGGAAAGACTAAAAAAGAGAAGCAAAAAGGATGATAATACAAAAAAGAAAAAACGAGAAAAACGAATAACAAAAAATAACCGATCATATATCTTCAAAGAATTTAAATCAGCCTCCGAATATCATATCTGGAGGGGCTTGGCAGCTCAAGACTAGAGGAAGAGACGAGTCCTGTGTAAATAATTGGTGCTCGAACTCTCTCGGGTTAATTTCCTTGTCTGTCTGGAGGTACGGAAATGGGCGCATATCTCCCATTCTCTCTGCTTCTGCCTTTCTGTCTGTTTGTCTGACTTTCTATCTGTCTGTTTGCCTGTCTCCTCCCTCCTCCCTCCTCTTCTCTCTCTCTCTCTCTCTGCTTCTAAACCTTTAAACCTCTCTCTCTTCCTCCTTTTCTCTATCTCTCTCTCTTCCTCCTCCTCCTCTCTCTCTCTTTCTCCTCCTCCTCTCTCTCTCTCTCTCTCTCTCTCTCTCTCTCTCTCTCACTCTCTCTCTCTCTCTCTCTCTCTCTCTCTCTCTCTCTCTCTCTCTCTCTCTCTCTCTCTCTCTCTCTCTCTCTCTCTCTCTCCTCCTCCTAATCTCTTTCTATATATATCTATATATCTTTCTTTCTCTCTCTCTCTCTCTTCCTCCTCTTCACCTCCTTATAATCTCTCTCTCTCTCTCTCTCTGCTTCTAAACCATTAAACCTTTAAACCTTTAACCCTCTCTCTCTCTCTCTCTCTCTCTCTCTATTCCTCCTTTTCTCTATCTCTCTATCTCTCTCTTCCTCCTCCTCCTTTCCTCCTTCTAATCTCTTTCTCTCTTCCTCCTCCTCTCCTCCTTCTAATCTCTCTCTCTCTCTCTTCCTCCTCCTCTCTTCCTTCTAATCTCTATCTCTCTCTCTCACTCTCTCTGCTTCTAAACCTTTAAACCTCTCTCTCTCTCTCTCTCTCTCTCTCTCTCTTTCTCCTCCTCCTTCTCTCTCTCTCAGAGTGGTCAGAAGCCTTCATTGTCACGCCCTCCTACTAACAGGGGTAACCAACAAGGCGGCACCGCCGCCGTACTGACCTAAGCCACGCCCACTGCGCTTATGACCTCTGCCGTAACATTGACCCACACAAACACTCTTCCTCGAGTCATGCTTTCGTTCGGACGTGGCCTCCTCCTGGGGGGTCACTCTCCAGGGCCCCCACCTTGCCGGGCCTATTCGTTGCCGGCTATCATACCGACACCCTACACTACCAACAATATTGAATGAGACCAGGCCGTGAGTTTCCGTCAACCAAAATCCTGACATATTGGTGGACAGCAGTGACAACCAGCACCTCACGAACTCCAAGTCTCCTACAAGAACCAGCTCTTCTCTCCAAAAACAAAACTAAGCACGCCATGGGCATTTCTTTTCCTTTCTCTTTCCTTCCCATGTGTGCATGCCGTCATGTTTCCAACAAGTGCAGTGATCTTTTTTTTAAACATCTGAACAAGTGTCCGTGCTGGTGCATCTTTTTCTCTATTACCTACCATGTTTCTTCGAATTTCCTTGTCATGGTAGATTATCTTTATCTCATTTGCGAGAGTAATTTTCTTAGGCTTGTTTTTTTCGATCTAATTCAGTCATGCTAAACTAAAGCATAGATTCGTGTATAATACTTAATCTTTCATTATATGGGTATATTCATTTCTTTTTCTACGAGTGTTATATGCCCACGTGGGTACAGTATGAAAACATTGCCATATGCTAGGCATATTCTTCTTGTTATCACTTATTATTCCCCATCGTGTTAACAATACATTAGTGGGATTATTTACAGAATTACTTGAAACTTGGTGGAATTATCCTCAAACGAGCATTTTTTTCATTTTCCAGACATCCCCACCTTTCCTCGTTCCCAACCCTCCCCCTCTCCTTCCTTAATCCCCCTAATTCCATATTTCTCCTTCCTCTCTACCTATTTTCAATGTCTGTTCAGGTCACTAACGTTTTAATATTCTAGTGTCGTGATGTTTGTTTACAAGTTCATTTTTGATTAAACAAATAAATAGATATAAATGAGTTCTATTTTGTAAATGTAATTCTCACCTTTTCATCAATTTCACATACTGGAAGCAGTATCATTTCTGTGATTTCGCTTAGTGGTTGATATAATGTTGCAATTAACGTATAATAATAACTATATTTCCATAGTTTATGAATATTCTTTTCGTTCAGTCATGTTGGTATTCATTTCCCTTGCATACTTGCATTATTCTACCCTCGCTTACATATCCACGCCCCCCATACCCCTCACCCCCCCCTACAACCCTTAACCGCCCGCCCTCCCTCTCCTCCTCTCCGTCGATTATTTATTTCAACTCGCACGCCGTTCTATTTCTTACTTACTCTCACTCTCGCTTTATCTATTTACTAATGATTCTAATTCTAATCTGATCACTATCATATTTTCTACTCGTGTGCTGTATTCTGACTTATTCCTTTCATGACTCTCACTCAATTACTTACTCACTCAACTCTGTCTATTCACCACTCACCTCACTCATGCAGCTGCATACATAGTCTCTTTATAAGCCACGTTAATTGCACAAGAATTACATGCGTTTAGTTTTGCGCCAATCTTGTATTCTTGTTTTGCATTACATTTT
>NC_061823.1:37600427-37605427 GCF_019202785.1 Penaeus chinensis
GGCCCTTCGCTTCGTGACGACGCCGATTGGCCGCGGTTGGGCCGAGACCCTTTTGGGACGCAAACACCGACCCAATTAACAGGGCGCGTGAGACGTGAGTTGTGGGGCGACGTGTCAGTGTCATAAATCAGTCAGTATCTGGGGATGGTTTGGTGGTGGGGATAGGAGGTGACGGCAATGAATCGGTGTTGGTGGTATGAGGTGGGGGTATGAGGATGGTGGGAAGATATGTTGGCAGCGAATAGCTACTGGTTGTTTGGATGGCAGATATGGTGGCAGTGAAATGAGAGTCGTATGAGGTGATGGCAGTAAACTGATGCTCGCAATATGAGATGGTGTTAAGATATGGTGGCGGCGAATCGGTGTTGGTGGCCAGATGTGTTGGCAGTGAATGGGTGTTGTTGGTAATAACTTTCGCCAGTGAACTGATGTTGGCATGGGGTGATGGCAGTGAATGGTTGTTGGTATTGCATATTGTTGGTACATTTAGAGAGAACGTTGATCATGATATCTAATGATAACTAAATGTTGAAGTGACAATGAGAATAACAAGGACTTAGGAATTGTCTTTATTTCGTGGAATTTTAAAACTGATGATGAATTTTTGAGAGAGCGTATGTGCAAGGATGATGATTTTCTTAAAATTCATTTAAAAAACAAATGCACAAAAATGCGTAGGATGTATGATAAAAAAGACGATAAGACATAAAAACAAAGAATTAGAGAATGAGATAAATATTATTATTTAAATAATAGTTAAACAAAATACCCTATAAGGGTATTTTGTTCCAGATTGTAACTATCATTTTCGTTTAGATACTAGATAAATAAGTTTGAATTGATTTTATAATTATTATCCTTATTATTAGTAATGTTATCATTGTTATTATTATTATTATTATTATTATTACTACTACTACTACTATTATTAATTTCATCATTATTATTTATTATATGTTTAGCTTTTTTGGTATTAGAAGCCATACTAACCTCAGACTTGTTCCTCCATATTCTAACACCGTTACAACCTGACAACATTCCGAGCTGTCAGCCATTCCAGTTCTGACACCGTGACAACCTGACACCAATGCGTACTGTCACCACAATCTATAGTCGACTCATATAATGCCAAAGCAACCTGGTGACGTCCCTTCCTGTGCCGATTCCCCTGCTTAACAGCCTAATCCAATCCTTCTGCGCTGACACCAGCATTCCTGACAGCATTCCGTGGCTCACCTGTTTCCAGCTTAGGTGATTCTCGTATCTTCTGCAACCATGGCAACGTGGGTTCATCTCCTCCTCTTGTGCCGGGTGTTCCTCCGTGCATGGCAGAGGATGAGGGCGAGGCGAAGGGTGAGGGTGGAGGTGAGGGGGAAGGCGAGGGTGAGGGTGAGGATAAGGGTGAGGATTAGGAGGACAAAGATGAGGTTGCGCGTGATGATGAAGATGAGGATAAGGTTAAGGATGAGAATCACAGGAAGCAAGAGGAAGATGAGAATGAGAATGATGATGAGGAGGAGGAGAAGCAAGATGAGGTGATGATAATGGCGATGATGAGAGACTGGGTTAGGATGAGAATGAGGATGAGGCGTTGGAGGAGGAGGAAGAGGGAGAAGACAACAAAGAAGAGAAGAAGGAGGAGGAGAAGGAGAAGGAGGAGGACGAACAGAGGAGGAAGGAATGGTGGAGATCGAGAGTACGCTGAGGAGAGGAAGCGAACCGGAACGAACCGGATAGATCGACTCCTTCAAACGATCTATTTTCTTTCCCTGCGAATCGTCGAAAGCGTTCTTCTGCGAACAAACAAACAGACAAACAAGCAACCAAAAAGAAACTGTCACGCGGCCCGAAAACAAAACTCGATTTGACGATTTTTGGCGCAAAACCAGAACAGAACTGCGTTCTTCTGAAAGCGCTCCTGATCATCTACATTTTCATTTCGTAAAAATCCATAGTATATGGATTTTTTTTATAGCTATTATGCATATATATCTAAGTACACACACACACATATGTGTGTGTGTGTGTGGTATATATATACATACATATATATATATATATATATATATATATATATATATATATATGTGTGTGTGTTTGTGTGTGTGTGTGTGTGTGTGTGTGTGTGTGTGTGTGTGTGTGTGTGTCTGTATGTGTGTATGTATATATGCATGAGAAAGAGAGAAAGAAAGAGAAAGAGATTGATAAATAAATAGACAAATAGAGATAGACAGACAGACAGAGGGAATAGTAGGAGCAGATGGAAAGACAATCTCAAGAGAGACATCAACTTAAATCCCGATGCTTTATACGCTATAATAAAACCCTTGCTAACTGACAATATTAGAAATAAAATGAGAGCTTGCAACATTTCTCTAGCATTTTGAGCACCAGAACAGACTTTAAGCCCTTGTAATATAAGCAAGGACCCTCTCTGCGTTCAAAACCAACTCGTGAATTATATTTAGATTTTGAATTAGACCGAAAATTAGAGTTTGGGAATCAGTTGCATTGAGCTCTGCAAGGAACTTTCGCAGAATTATTGGTTGCAAGTATTTCGTTTTCGAATCTGAGGCTTTATCTGCAACGAGAAAGGATTATTCGGTGTTTAGTGCAGTTGATCACATGCAAGAATTACACAAGGATAAAGGTTGTTGTTCTTAGCATCATATTATCATTATTGTTATTTTTGTTGTTGTTGTTGTTGTTGTTGTTGTTACTTTTATTATCATCATCATCATTATTATTATTGATATCATTATTATTTTCATCATCATTATTATCATTATTATTATTATTATTATTATTACTATTATTATTATTATTATTATTATTATTATTATTATTATTATTATTATTATTATATTATCATTATTGGCATTATTATTATTATCATTATTATTTTCATTATTATCATTATTATTATTATTATTATTATTATTATCATAATCATCATCACAATTATTATTATTATTATTATTATTATTATTATTATTATTACTATCATAATCATCATCATTATCATCATTATTACTAGTACTATTACTACTACTACTACTATTAATATCATTATCAATATTATTGATATTATTATTATTATCATTATTATTATTATTTTCATCATCATTATTATTATCATTATTATTATTATTATTATCATGATTATTATTATTATTGATATTATCATTATCATCATAATTATTATAATTATTATTATTATTATTATTATTATTATTATCATAATCATCATCACAATTATTATTATTATTATTATTATTATTACTATCATAATCATCATCATTATCATCATTATTACTAGTACTATTACTACTACTACTACTATTAATATCATTATCATTATTATTGATATTATTATTATTATCATTATTATCATTACTATCATTATTATTACCATTTTGATTTAATAATCATAATCATTATTATTATTTTATTATTATTTTTATTATTCTCATCATTATTATAATTGCAATCATTTTTATCATTGTTATTATTATCATTACTATTGTCACTGCTATCATGATTATTATCATCATCATTATTACTATTGTCATTATTACTATTATTATCATTATCATCACTAATGTTATCATCATTATTATTACCATTATTGTTATTGTCATGATACTAGTCTCTCGGCCCTCATTTCCTTTCTTTATTTCATCTGCTCTCACATTTCCTATGTTCGTGGAGGCAATAACCAGCAGCGACATTAATACACAGACAAGATATGAAGCGAAACACACGGTGATAAAAAATACTATAATCCATTTTTTTGTTTTACATTATCATCATTGTTCTTGTTCTTGTTTATCTTTTTCTTATTATTATCATATTCATCATTACTATTGTTATTACTTTTATTATTATCATTCTATTACCATTATTATTATTTCATTATCATTATTATTAACATTATTGTTATTATTATTTTTATTATTATCATTGTAATTATTATCATTATTATTATTATTATCATTATAATTATCATCATTACTATCATCATTGTTATCATTATTATCACTATTACTATTATCATCATTTTTATCAATATCATTATTACTATTACTGTTTATCTTTTATCATTTGTTGTGGGTATTTGTATGTAAGCAAAAATGTTTAAGAAAATGAAAAAGGGTGAGCTGATCGTCACCCATTATATCTAAACACCAATTCATATGTGAAACAAAACACGACTCCAATAGTAATGCATTATGAAAGAAATTCGCCCACACATACTGGTAGGAAGAGAGAAGGGAAAACAACCCAAATAAACCAAAAAATATTAGTGTAGTAAATAGTAAAGAAAACAAAGGAGACGTGAAATAAAACAGACAGCCGTAAGCGGGAATATTAAACCATGAGAGAGAGAGAGAGAGAGAGAGAGAGAGAGAGAGAGAGAGAGAGAGAGAGAGAGAGAGAGAGAGAGAGAGAGAGAGAGAAATCAGACCGATGACTAGCGGACAAAAAAAAAAAAAAAAAAAAAAAAAATATATATATAAATAAATAAAGAACAGCATTAACATTACTCAGTAAATAACTTGGATCGCCTTCAAAGTCAGAGATAAAATTTGCGAAATATGATGATAATAACAGTAACGATGATAATTACCATAATGTTAATAACAATAACAATAATAATCAAGAGAATTAGCATCAATCAGAACGACCACAACAATTTTTGAATTTCATTTGTTCGTATCATAACCATTATCATCACATTATTATTTCTGCTTCCGAAGAAGGTAAATATAATTGTCCAAAAATATACTTTCGCTTTGAGTAGCTTCGTCAGTACTATTATCATGTTACTAACAGACTAAATTTTTCTCTTAAGAATATATGGGAAAGATCTATCCACGTTTCTATCCTAATTACACTTACAGAAACCTCTTTAGACGCATGTAGTTCAGCCATTTCGTCTTGTAAAGAACGAATTCCCTAAATAATCAGGTATTCAAGCCAAATTTTGGATTTTGTTG
>NC_061823.1:37655427-37667927 GCF_019202785.1 Penaeus chinensis
TATGTATATATATATATATATATATATATATATATATATGTGTGTGTGTGTGTGTGTGTGTGTGTGTGTGTGTGTGTGTGTGTGTGTGTCTATATATGTAGTTATATATACAAATATAAATATAAATACATATAAATACACACACACACACACACACACACACACACACACACACACACACACACACACACACATATATATATATATATATATATATATATATATATATATAGATATACATACACATACGTACTCATATGTGTGTGGGTGCGTGTACACACTCTTACCTATTTTTGTATGAGTGCACAAATGTATTGTTAAAGAAGGGCTGTCAAAGCTGAATGAAATGAAATAAATACAATTAGAAAGAAATAGATTGGAGGGCGTATAAACAAATATATACAAGCCGAAGATGAAATATAATGGCATAAGAACAACCACTATCGTTTCATGAGAGAACTTAACCGCAAACCTTATTTCCTAAAACAGTAGCAGTCATGTTTGCCGCCTTCTCGGCCGTCCCCGGTCAGGGCTACCAATCTCCGTCCTGCGCCAACAACGATTTTATAGAAAACGGCATTACAGTAAGTATGGCAAGATTTGTTACGTATAAGAAATTATTATTATACAGAAATACGATTATTTTTGTATAGGTTTAACTCTCCTTTCCGACAGCTTAGAGTTTATTTTGATGAAAGGTAATCATGATAAGAATGCAACTACCTCTGTGTTCGTATCCCCTGCTGAACTACCGGCGTGGCGAGGACTTCGGGTAAACACAGTGGGTGGTCTGAGCAGTAAAAAAAGGCTCTTGTATATGTTAGTTTTAAGTCGATATAGAATATTGATTAAATTATGACTTATTCGTTAAGTATATACGTATATACATATATATCTATGTATGTATATATATGTATGTATACACATATATACATATATATGTATGTATACACATATATACATATATATGTGTACATGTATATATATATATATATATATATATATATATATATATATATATATATATATATATATAGATGTACGTATGTATTTATTTATATACTGTACATGTATATATATATATATATATATATATATATATATATATATATATATATATAGATGTACGTATGTATTTATTTATATACACATACATGTATACATGTATAATATATATATATAATGTATACATATGTCTACATCTATTTATATCAGTTCAGGATCGTGTGGATCTGCATCTTCTTCGGGCCGACGCTGCTCATCATTCTCGCCTACTGCCACATCTTCTTCCTGCTCAAGAACCGCAGCCTCTACCTGGTCAGCGCGGAACAACGCTCGCAGCTCAGGAAAAACATCAACGTAAATATTCCGTTCGTTGTTATATCTGTTTATATGTTATATATATCTATATATATATGTATATCTATCTATCTATCTATATATATATATATATATATATATATATATATATATATATATTTTTTTTTTTTTTTTTTTTTTTTTTGGGGGGGGGGGGGGGGATTTGATTCTTCTAAGGAACTGTGAGGGGTTTATGATCGTTTTAAAGAGAGATCTATGTGTTTTTAATTTATGATGGATAGACGCGTGTCTTTAGGAATCATTCAGGCACAATTCTAAGAAATCATAATTTCCAATGTGCTTAGAAAAGATTATTTGAAATTTACTTAATTTCCTAATTACTGTTCGCCATTGTGATTTAAAATATCAAGTTATAGTTCCACTAACAATATCAGTAACAAATATCAGATCAACAATATGAATATATCCTCATAAGTAAGCCTTTCTATCTTTCAAACCGCAATATCTTGGATAATCTGAAGAAAATATAAAAACATCCTCATGGACCACCTTTGTTCCAGTCAAGCCCATATAATTTCTACCTTATACTAGTTAAACCCCAAACATTAATCCAGGTCCTGTATACATACCCTACACAGCAAGATATGGCAAACGCCCTCAGTTTCCTGATGCTGGAAGTTAGATCCAAGGTAAAAGCACAAGCACACACTCCTTTCCTTGTACTTGCTCAGGCCACTAGTGCTTGCGGCCTTTTTAACAAGAGAGAAACACGACCTCACGTATTTGAGACAGACGTGGGGTAGGGAGCTCTCAGCAGGAGCCGTCTCCCGTTCTTGTGACTTACGTGGGAGACTGAGCAGCTGCCGTTATTGATATTATTGCTGTTAGTGTTGTTATCATTGCTATTATTATTATCACTATTATTATTATTGTTCTCCTTCTTCTTTATTATCATTATTATTATCATTATTATTATTATTATTATTATTATTATTATTATCATTATTATCATTATCATTATCATTATTATTATTATTATTATTATTATTATTATTATTATTATTATTATTATTATTATTATTATTATTATTATTACTATCCTTATTATTATTATTATTATCTTTATTATCATTGCTATTATTATTATTTTATTATTATCATAATCATCATCATCATCATCATCATTATGATTATTATGATTATCATTATTATTATTATTATTATTATTATTATTATTATTATCATTATTATTATTATTATTATCATTATTATGATTATTATCATTATTATTATTATTATTATTATTATTATTATTATTATTATTATTATTTTTATTATTATTATTATTTTTATTATCAATATTATTATCACTATTATTATCATAATTGTTGTTATTGTTATTATCATTGTTGTTATTAATATCATCATAATAATGGTTATTATCATTATCATTATTATCACTCGTGTCGTTGTTATATTTTTATTTTTATCATCATTATCACCATTATCATTACTATTACTTTATTTCGGCTTTTTCTTGGCTGAATCTGGGGCAAGTGCGAATGACCACCCAGGCGCTGATAAACACAACTTGCATCGTCTGTGAAAGAGGAGAGATAGAGAGAAAGCGAAAGAGAGAAAGAAACTGGGCTTTAATGCCTCTCATGTAGAACTGAATAAACACACTTTTTTCCTTACCAAGCTTTGCGAAGTGATGTTCTTAGGATGGACTGAAGAGAGACGACGGACGGAAGTAATTAGTTTTTATTTAAGCTGTGATGCTAATAATGCTATTATGTATCTATTATTTATTCTTGGGTTGATAACCGGACCTCTTCTTAACCTATTACGAGTCCGTTCGAGTGTTATACGAGCGTAAAATTCAAACTAGTTCTTATGAAACTGGGAATTAACATATCTTTACTTTCCTATTTCTATATTCGTTAATATTTATTTTTTTCCCCCTCATATTGTAAAGAAATACGCCCACTTTTTAATAATTCAAAATCCACGTTTGTCATTAAGTTTCAAGTCTAACATACACATACAGACAGAATAAAATGCCATCCTAAGAACACTGTGATTTATTTTGTATCTAGTGCATGATAGTCACTGCATCAATAGTGAAAATAAAGTAGTGTTTGTATATATTTGAGTGCTGGCTAATTATCCAACCAAGACGGTTTAACATTTACCTACAACAATATGTAGTATAAATAAGTGGTTATATATCAGTCGTTATATGTAACTGGTATATATTAGTGAATATACTAATGATGAGAAATGTGAAGGATCAGGTGAGAAAGAATCCTTTTAATGTTCCCGAACTATTTCCAAGACACGCTTCGGTTTTACGTGACGAGAGATAAAAACAGAAAATGAAACACTAAAATGAATAGGAAAAAAATAAGAGATGGGGAAGAAATAGGTAAATAGATTAATATATAAATAGACAGGGAGACAGAAAGATAGTGGGTGAATGGATAGGTAGAAAGAGAGAGGAATGGATAAACTGATAGACAGATGGACAGAGAGACATATAGATATACAGATAGAGACAGAGAGACATATAGATATACAGATAGAGACAGAAGGATAATGAAAGATAAATAGGTGAATAGATAGATAAATAGGTGAATAGATAGATAAATAGGTGAATAGATAGATAAATAGGTGAATAGATAGATAAATAGGTGAATAGATAGATAAATAGGTGAATAGATAGATAAATAGGTGAATAGATAGATAAATAGGTGAATAGATAGATAAATAGGTGAATAGATAGATAAATAGGTGAATAGATAGATAAATAGGTGAATAGATAGATAAATAGGTGAATAGATAGATAAATAGGTGAATAGATAGATAAATAGGTGAATAGATAGATAAATAGGTGAATAGATAGATAAATAGGTGAATAGATAGATAAATAGGTGAATAGATAGATAAATAGGTGAATAGATAGATAAATAGGTGAATAGATAGATAAATAGGTGAATAGATAGATAAATAGGTGAATAGATAGATAAATAGGTGAATAGATAGATAAATAGGTGAATAGATAGATAAATAGGTGAATAGATAGATAAATAGGTGAATAGATAGATAAATAGGTGAATAGATAGATAAATAGGTGAATAGATAGATAAATAGGTGAATAGATAGATAAATAGGTGAATAGATAGATAAATAGGTGAATAGATAGATAAATAGGTGAATAGATAGATAAATAGGTGAATAGATAGATAAATAGGTGAATAGATAGATAAATAGGTGAATAGATAGATAAATAGGTGAATAGATAGATAAATAGGTGAATAGATAGATAAATAGGTGAATAGATAGATAAATAGGTGAATAGATAGATAAATAGGTGAATAGATAGATAAATAGGTGAATAGATAGATAAATAGGTGAATAGATAGATAAATAGGTGAATAGATAGATAAATAGGTGAATAGATAGATAAATAGGTGAATAGATAGATAAATAGGTGAATAGATAGATAAATAGGTGAATAGATAGATAAATAGGTGAATAGATAGATAAATAGGTGAATAGATAGATAAATAGGTGAATAGATAGATAAATAGGTGAATAGATAGATAAATAGGTGAATAGATAGATAAATAGGTGAATAGATAGATAAATAGGTGAATAGATAGATAAATAGGTGAATAGATAGATAAATAGGTGAATAGATAGATAAATAGGTGAATAGATAGATAAATAGGTGAATAGATAGATAAATAGGTGAATAGATAGATAAATAGGTGAATAGATAGATAAATAGGTGAATAGATAGATAAATAGGTGAATAGATAGATAAATAGGTGAATAGATAGATAAATAGGTGAATAGATAGATAAATAGGTGAATAGATAGATAAATAGGTGAATAGATAGATAAATAGGTGAATAGATAGATAAATAGGTGAATAGATAGATAAATAGGTGAATAGATAGATAAATAGGTGAATAGATAGATAAATAGGTGAATAGATAGATAAATAGGTGAATAGATAGATAAATAGGTGAATAGATAGATAAATAGGTGAATAGATAGATAAATAGGTGAATAGATAGATAAATAGGTGAATAGATAGATAAATAGGTGAATAGATAGATAAATAGGTGAATAGATAGATAAATAGGTGAATAGATAGATAAATAGGTGAATAGATAGATAAATAGGTGAATAGATAGATAAATAGGTGAATAGATAGATAAATAGGTGAATAGATAGATAAATAGGTGAATAGATAGATAAATAGGTGAATAGATAGATAAATAGGTGAATAGATAGATAAATAGGTGAATAGATAGATAAATAGGTGAATAGATAGATAAATAGGTGAATAGATAGATAAATAGGTGAATAGATAGATAAATAGGTGAATAGATAGATAAATAGGTGAATAGATAGATAAATAGGTGAATAGATAGATAAATAGGTGAATAGATAGATAAATAGGTGAATAGATAGATAAATAGGTGAATAGATAGATAAATAGGTGAATAGATAGATAAATAGGTGAATAGATAGATAAATAGGTGAATAGATAGATAAATAGGTGAATAGATAGATAAATAGGTGAATAGATAGATAAATAGGTGAATAGATAGATAAATAGGTGAATAGATAGATAAATAGGTGAATAGATAGATAAATAGGTGAATAGATAGATAAATAGGTGAATAGATAGATAAATAGGTGAATAGATAGATAAATAGGTGAATAGATAGATAAATAGGTGAATAGATAGATAAATAGGTGAATAGATAGATAAATAGGTGAATAGATAGATAAATAGGTGAATAGATAGATAAATAGGTGAATAGATAGATAAATAGGTGAATAGATAGATAAATAGGTGAATAGATAGATAAATAGGTGAATAGATAGATAAATAGGTGAATAGATAGATAAATAGGTGAATAGATAGATAAATAGGTGAATAGATAGATAAATAGGTGAATAGATAGATAAATAGGTGAATAGATAGATAAATAGGTGAATAGATAGATAAATAGGTGAATAGATAGATAAATAGGTGAATAGATAGATAAATAGGTGAATAGATAGATAAATAGGTGAATAGATAGATAAATAGGTGAATAGATAGATAAATAGGTGAATAGATAGATAAATAGGTGAATAGATAGATAAATAGGTGAATAGATAGATAAATAGGTGAATAGATAGATAAATAGGTGAATAGATAGATAAATAGGTGAATAGATAGATAAATAGGTGAATAGATAGATAAATAGGTGAATAGATAGATAAATAGGTGAATAGATAGATAAATAGGTGAATAGATAGATAAATAGGTGAATAGATAGATAAATAGGTGAATAGATAGATAAATAGGTGAATAGATAGATAAATAGGTGAATAGATAGATAAATAGGTGAATAGATAGATAAATAGGTGAATAGATAGATAAATAGGTGAATAGATAGATAAATAGGTGAATAGATAGATAAATAGGTGAATAGATAGATAAATAGGTGAATAGATAGATAAATAGGTGAATAGATAGATAAATAGGTGAATAGATAGATAAATAGGTGAATAGATAGATAAATAGGTGAATAGATAGATAAATAGGTGAATAGATAGATAAATAGGTGAATAGATAGATAAATAGGTGAATAGATAGATAAATAGGTGAATAGATAGATAAATAGGTGAATAGATAGATAAATAGGTGAATAGATAGATAAATAGGTGAATAGATAGATAAATAGGTGAATAGATAGATAAATAGGTGAATAGATAGATAAATAGGTGAATAGATAGATAAATAGGTGAATAGATAGATAAATAGGTGAATAGATAGATAAATAGGTGAATAGATAGATAAATAGGTGAATAGATAGATAAATAGGTGAATAGATAGATAAATAGGTGAATAGATAGATAAATAGGTGAATAGATAGATAAATAGGTGAATAGATAGATAAATAGCGAATGTTGTGGTTGGTTGTTGATATATATTCTGTGGGTTGGAAATACTGTGAATTATCTTGTTGAAGGAAAGAGGGACGAGAATGAAATATTTCACAATAAAAGACGAGTAACTGATGTCACTCTAAAGATGTCTTATCGAAAAGATACCTCTGTGGTCCGTTCGTTCTCCGTGATACCTTTTCCGACAGCTGCCACAATATGTTTATCTAAACCATTTACAGCTTGGGATAATATGCAACTTTTTAAAAAAAATTCGGGTTATATTATACTACAATTTTGAGTTCATACTCCATAAGCATATTTTTGTTAGGAATAGTTTAGTTGTTATTGCAGTTTCACAACTTTATTCATTATAGCAAAGGACACCGTATCGTTTACACGATTTTTAAATGTCACGTTATTTCCTTATATAGGTAATGCAAATCGAAACATAACGCTGGATTCATACTCCAAATAATTTAAATATCAAAGACACAATTAACAGGATAAAATTAACATTTGATAGAATGAAAAATCATTAACACCATATATTTCCTTTATAGTGTTACATACCATATGAGTGATTTAACAATCTGTCTTTCATACTTTGATCTACGCCCTTACATTTTTAACTATAGAGGAAACAAGTTGACAATCTTTTTAACTATGTATCCTTACGCTGATCTATTCAAACCTTATCAGTTCAAATTGCCCAACACATTTTCCGCTTCAATCTCCGTAACAGAAATGCCTTCACAACGCTAATGTTTGCCAGAGCATGTCGAAAGCTTCATCACCTTATTAGTGAACTTTTATACTTGATAACAGACTAAATACCTTACTGTATTAACCTGTGTAACAAAGAACTGATTGACAGTTTGTTTTAATCTTGTCTTGCCGTCTTTCACCGCAAAAAATACTGCGAATATGACGTGACACTTTTGTTTGTCATAACATCATATATAGAAAATGAAACACGGGCACAATAGAAGTGAAATATAAAAGGGTTTCATTTGATTCATGTTAATTTCATTTGTCAGTTGAGTTGGTAATACTATGTTGCAAAAGTCAGAGAGTACGTGAAATAATGAACATTGCATTGCAGGTTGCCCATTACTGTTAAGCGAAAAAACACTAATATGACACTGACTAGCATGCAGAGTGCCAGCTCGCTTAAAAAATGTATTACGATAATGGCTGTTTTTACTCATATCTATTTTTTTCCTTTGATTCCACTGGGTTAAGGAATGTTATTTTTTCCTATTGTATCTTTATCTATTTATTGATCTGCATTAGTTTTCAATATGCTATGCACCTAAAGATGATAAATGCGGGTAAGGAACATTTTATCTCGGAATATTTAAAGTATATTTGCAAATCTTGCCAAATAATTTATCAAAATACAGTGATTTCCGCTCCTCTTTCAAATACTCTTATTTGACCTCTTTCTACCCCTAATTACCTAACAACATAACCCATACATTCCCCGTGGCTTCGCCTTAGGCTGAGGTCAACTTTGAGTCACGGGTCACCGGGCTCCCGTTCGGGGTCAAGGTCACGCTCCGCTTCGCCCGCCCTGCATAACAACCAGAGTAAACGGTGAGGAGATCAGGCAGTGAATGAAATGTGTCAAACAATGTCAGTCACACACACACACACACACACAAACACATATATGAGATATATAGATATAAACTGGCTGGCTAACAATTAGATATATATATTGGTTGGTAGATATATAAATAGATAGACAGGCAGACATATACATACATACATACATACATACATACATACATACATACATACATACATAGACAAGCAGGCAGATAGATAGACAGATGAATGAATAGACAGATAGATAAATAAATAGATTGTATCACAGATACAGCGAATCACATACAATGGTAGAAGTATCCTAACATTGTAGAAAGAACCCTTTATGACTCGTTCCTCAAGCCCATCGACTTTCCTCTAGACATTCTTCGAAGAAGAAAATAGCAACGCCCGCCCAGAAACGTGACATCAGCGGACTTCAGAATCAGCACAGAACATCCAAAATAAGCTTAGATAATGGTAAAAATCGTTATCATTCAGCCGTGTCAAGGAGATCACAGGAAGAGGAGCCTCCTAAGAAACGCTAACAATACTTCATGCAAGGATAAGCGAGTCCCGAACAGGTGAAATGTTGCAGCGCTAAGCAAGGAGACGAGATTAAAAATCTTATCATAACTTTTCAAGGAACAGAGGGACCTAAAAGGCGTTAAAGGGACTTAAGAAGTAATGAAGTGATTGGTTGTACTAAGCCAAGGTGGATCGGCAAACTTATGAAACCAGCGTCCTGATACTCGCATCTACATTATTATAATACTCCCCGATCCCGCTGTGTCAAGCGGATTCAAAACTACGTTTTTTTTTTTTTTTTTATTATTTTTTTTTTTTAACAGCCATTCATTCCACTGCAGGACATAGGCCTCTCTCAATTCACTATTGAGAGGTTATATGACAGTGTCACCCTTGCCTGATTGGATGCCCTTCCTAATCTACCGCGGTTCGGTGCGCTTAACACCTGTACTAACACTTGTGCCACGGCGGTGACTTCCCCTACGACACCTGCGTTTGACTTCTCAAGGCGATATGTCGTTTTCTCGGGCTCGAGCGAGCAGTCAGAGCGCAGGCATTTTTACGACCGCCGCGACGGGGAATTGAACTCGGGACCATGAGGGTCGGAGTCCAGTGCTCTAACCACTGGTCCATCAGGGCAGTAACTGCATATATATACATATATATATATATATATACACACATATAAACACACACACACATATATGTATATATATATATATATATATATATATATATATATATGTACACACACACACACACACACACACACACACACACATATATATATATATATATATATATATATATATATACATACATATATATATATATATATATATATATATATATATGTGTGTGTGTGTGTGTGTGTGTGTGTGTGTGTGTGTGTGTGTGTGTGTGTATGTATGTATGTATAACATACAATGGCGTTATAAAAACAAAGAAAAATACCAATACATTTCTTGGGCGATCGTAAACGATGGATCGATATTCTCCCTGAAGCGCCGAGGAGAGATCCAAGGGAAAGAAGGCCTTAAGAACCAAGGAGGGAAGCCAGGTTTTCGGTTCGTCTGTGGAATGCTCCCGCCTTACTTGAGACAGAGAACGGAACTCAAAGGAAGCCTGATAAAGTGAACATCAGTGGATATAAAGCAAATATATATAAATACATTTCTTTTAATTATTCTTCATTGAAGAGCTTTGTCCAAAGAAATGATAACATTAATTGGTGTGCCTGTGAAAATAGAAGAATTCTGGAGAACTGCTCAGCATGGGACTGCCTGAAGAATACGAAAAATAGAGATTAGGAAACATAACCGGTTCTCATGCAGCCAAAGTATGCTTGATTAGTAAAGATTATGGTTATGCTAACAATTTTACTAATAATAGCAGTGCTTCCATTAAAATCACTAATGGTGGTAATTTACGATAATGACAACGATATCGATACTAAAAAACAAAAACAATGTTGATTGTTAACTTATTATTGTTGTGTTGCATGCGATAAGGATAAGGTTTAGGATAGTGAAAATAGTAAAAAGGGCAACATTGATTATCAGTCCTTTGATTTTTATGATGGAGAGCAATGGTAATAACATTAATTGATGATAATGATAATATAAACTCAATAGCAGTGACGATAATAGTGAAAATGTTGATAATTCTTATAATGACCGATATAAGGATGGTGATATCATTTTATGATAGTGAGACTAATAATAACGGAATAGATAATGGTAACGATGCCATAAACAATAAATATATTAACAATAATATTGATAATACTAGCAGTGATACTTACGTTTCCGTGTCTCTCTGTACCACACACAGGCGTACGCACGCATAAAAAAAAAAAAAAAAACGTGCCTATTTCCTAATATGGGTATCAGCGTGTCGGGAGAAAGGACAAATAGGTAACGCGTTGATGCTCTGTGTCCCTGTATGGCAAAATCGGACGTTGGTGATATGTGGATCATGAGTCCACGGAAAGTATTTTCATTGAAAGTCGTAGTAAACTGCAATAAAGAGATAGAAAGATGATAAAGGAATAATCAGTTGCTTTAATATGACGATCTTATTCCTTGTCGCCATCAATTTTCAAAACGAATCACTTATAATAATGATTAAAACTTACAATTTGGATAACATAACGACTTTTTTCACACTGTCCGTTGTGACATAAAAAAAAAAAATGTTTTTAATGACATGCAAACTGACCCCCAAGGATTCGCCGTGGCTTGGCAACGACCTGGAAACACGACTTCAGAAAGAGACCTGTTAACTGAACGACCAGACACTCGGGGTATGAAGTGTCCATCTTTCGAAGCCCAAGCCATCGCCACTTGTCTTCAGGTCTTCAGTCATCGTGTAGCGTTTCGGTCGCCGCTGTTGTTTTGCTAAGATATCAGTTTGCATTTTCTTTTTATTTTTACCTTTTTATTTTTATTTGTATCATATATATTAATTTATATTCTTAAGGCCGCTACAATTACCACTAAACCTGGTGTTATTTCTTCTATTGTAACTACTGATTCTTTCTGTTATTCCTACCACTATAACTGATAGTCCTGCTGTTATTCCGTCTACTATTTCTACTATTGTCCAATGCTATTAGTGCTACCTTTATCACTAGCACCGGATCTGTTGATGATTTTAGTTTAGTACCACTGATATCGCTGTTAATACAACTGGACTCGTGTAGACAATTTTGGATTTGTGGGACACGTCACTAATTCCTTTTTTTCATTAACAACACATGTAGTAAATTAAGCAACGTCAAATAATTGAATAAACGGTACAAAGGGACATATAACTGAGATCTTGATGACTTCTTTTGAATAATGTCAGACAAACATGGTACTCGTTACATACAATTAGACATGACTATCTCATAAACATCCTGTTCTCATCCTAACCTAACCATCCCTCCCACACAATAACACCCTCTTTGACTGCATATAAACGAAATCTCACACTGATCAAAGTCCTCTTTAAATGCACACCGATTGAATCCCTCACACACTGAAATCCCCTTTGAACGCATTTAGACTAAATCTCTTCAACACATCTATATCATTTTAATGTATTTTTACTACACCCAA
>NC_061823.1:37680427-37682927 GCF_019202785.1 Penaeus chinensis
TATAATAATGAAGATAATAATAATAATAATAATTATTATTATTATTATTATCATCATTATTATTATTATTACTATTATTATAATTATCATAATAATAATGTTATTGTTATTATAATTAGCATTATCATTACTGTCTTTATTATTATTATTATTATTATTATTATTATTATTATTATTATTATTATTACTATTATTATTATTATTACCATCATTAGAATCATTATTATCATTATTATTTTTATTATCATCATTAATACTATTATTGTTATTATTGTTATGTTATTATTAACAATGTTATTATCATATTATTGTTATTATTATTACTATTATTATTATTAATTCTTTTAGTATTATCATTATCATCGTTATTATTATCATCACTTTTATTATTATTATTTTTTATAATCATAATTGTTATTATTATTATTATCATTATTTTCATTATCATTATTATTATCATTATTATTATTATTATTAATGTTATTATTATTATCATTATTATTAATGTTATTATTGTTATTATTATCATCATTATTGTTATCATTATTTTCACCATGATTATCATAACTATTTTCATTATCATCATTATCTTAAATATCACCATTCTTATGACATTAATAAAAACAATAATGAATAATAGTTATTATTATCATCTTCATCATCACCATTATCATAATTATCATTGTCATTACTGTTACAATAACACTCCTTTATTTTCTTCCGCTTCTTCTTCCCATTATCATTATCTTATTTATTATCATCATCATTATAATATCACTCTCACTATAATCGAAATCACCCTCACTTTTACCATAGTCCCCCCTCTGGATCTCTCTAAGCCCGCTCTCTCTGCAGCGGCCGCCCCCCGGAGACAAGAGACCGAGGAAATCCTAGGCTTCGTCGTAGGAGATCAGGACTTCTTCAACAGGGACCTTGAACACGAGAGTCCTGTCGTCGACTGGCTGGAGGACAAGGGCGCCCCGGATTGGGGTAGAATGATCATGTTGCAACGACGACATGCCATTTTGCCTTGGCCGGATGCTCTGATTCCTTACGTGGCGTGGGGAGACAAAAGGACGAGTGAGTGCGTGTGGGGAATCGGACGCGGGGAGGGGGGCGGGGTCACGGAGTCTGCGAGGCTGGGCGTTGAAATTTTGGCTTGGGAGATCCGGGACTTTGGAAACGAGGTGGTGGTGATGATAATAGCGATATGATAATAGTTCTACTACTACTACTACTATAACTACTACTACTTCTACTACTAACAACAGCAATCATATTATTGTTGATAATAATAATACGAATATTGATATAGATAATAGGAAGAATTATGACAACAACAACGACATTAACAATAATTGTAATAATAACCAATACAAAAATTGATAGTAATGATGATTATGATAATGACAATACAAACGTTAATAATAATGATAATGCTAGGGATTAATATAATCATAATATTAGGGATTAATATTATGATGATGACAATGATAATAACAAAAACAGCAAATAATAGCACTGAAAATCACAAATCACTCAAATATAACGATAAGAACAACCTTTCGAAAAATCATAGTTCCTTCGATTTTGTCTCAGTATCAACGACCATTTATGTCGCTTTTTCGCTTTTCCTTCTCCCAGCAAAGCGCGACTTTTCTGGCTCCTAATAACCGAGAAATAATTGCTCATTTGGGGTAATTAACTTTCTTTTTCCGCGAGCAGGAGGAGGCTCACTGCCTGGCGCTCCACGGGATTTTATATCCATGCATATTTGTATATATATATATATATATATATATATATATATATATATATATATATATATATATGTGTGTGTGTGTGTGTGTGTGTGTGTGTGTGTGTGTGTGTGTGTGTGTGTGTGTGTGTGCGCGTTTGTGTGTGTGTATACATACATGCACACAGTTACTTACACACACACATATACATTCATATATATATATATATATATATATATATATATATATATATGTATTTATATATATATGTATGTATGTATGTATGTATGTATGTATGTATGTATGTATGTATATGTATATATATATATATATGCATATACACACACACACACATATATATGCATATATATATATATATATATATATATATATATATATATATATATATATATACATACATATATGCACATATACATATACATACATACATACATATATATATGTATATTATATATATTTATATATATAAATTATATATATCATATATATATGTATATACATACTTTTATATATATGTATATATATATATATATATATATATATATATATATATATAACTGTGTGTGTGTGGGGGGGGGGGGGGGGGGTCCCTGAGCGGGAAGCAGCTGTGTTTCAAAGGATCGAGCGTCAGAACACTTGTCCTCCTTCCCGATTTTAACTAAAAACTGGACTTAAGAGTGACGACTAATCTTCCTGCCTCAGCTTCTCAACTAATGAGCCACGCGACCTGCCACAGGAAC
>NC_061823.1:37692927-37707927 GCF_019202785.1 Penaeus chinensis
TACAACCACAGAAACAAAACCCACTTGTGGTAAAACAGAAAAATAAAACAACTTAAAAGATAACATACAAGGAATGAGGGTAGACTTTTCTTTGTTGATTTTTTTATCATTTTTTTTCAAGAGTTTGTAAGAGTAGGCCATTATTAAAGAGGAAAGTGCTGGGTGTTAGTCGAGTGTATGGGGCAGTGGACACCTTGGTCACCCAAAGTATTCCCAACGTATGACGGATGTGGGCGACCAGAGACACGACCGACACACCACTGTGAACATGGTCATGGTGGCTATCAGAAGAGAGGCTATGAGAGCAACAAGGGCTACCAAGTATAGCTATTCACAGCTGTGGCATAGCAGCCACTGTATGCTGTCACCATAGCAACCATTCATGACTATCATTTCATTTACTACTTACACTTATGGAGGAAGTAGTCGTACAATTTTTTTTTTTTTAGTTTTGTGTTATTTTGTATTTGTTTTTTTGATCGTAACCATATGCAGCTTCCGTCATAGTCGCTGCATATGATTATTGTTGTAATAACCTCGTTTTAATGGTCTCCCGTAGCATCCACAAGCACCGCCATGCCAAAAACTGAAATTTGTGCTAGGATGAGACAGAGGTACGGCACTGTTAGTGAGGAATGCTCGTGAATCACGTCCACAGGGTATAAACAGGCTCATAGAGGGCTGTAGATCGTCCAGCCTCATATAATACAAATAAATAAAAACATAAAAAATAAACAGAGCAAGTGGACATGACAGCTAGAAACAGGCCCTTTGGATGACACAGGACCGGATGTAATTTTGGTGGTGGAAGAGGTGGAGGTTTTGGTGGTGATAGTGGAGGACATCACACGTAGTAGTCACTCACACAACGCTGCCGCTTAGGCCGCACGGCGGATAATGGCAATGGTTAGCTAGTCTACGCTGCTTTTGACCGGCCAAGCTCGGACAGAGGTCGCGGTAGAACCTCATCGCCCGCCATGGCACGTTGCCCATCAGCCTTGCGACGTCCTCACAACCGGAACGGATTATTCATAGAGAGGGGATGATGTCGTACGCTTCCAGGGAGGACATGAACACGTAGAAGACCCACAAGAAGGCGAGGAAGGCAGACGTCACAATCTTGGGGATTCTTGGCCCGCCGAGCTCTCCGCCGACGCTGGGGTGTCGCCTGATCATCATCACCATAATGGCTACTGCTGCCTCCACGCAGAACAGTGTGACTGAGAAGGCCAAGCTGCAAGGGAACGACTGGCTGTAGTATGGGGAACCTCATCTCGCGTTATGTTTTTTCTCTCTTATTACATGACGAAATATTTTAATTTCATATTCTATCTACCAGTATATTATCCATATCAATTAAGAACAATGACACATTTTTAGTAGCAAATCCTACCAACTAGAAAAAAAGAGATAAATTCATAAATATCTCAACAGTCCATTCAACCCCGTCCTCCGACCATCTACTTACTTGCCAGGCAAGACTTCAAAGTCTCTTCCTTGGACATTGTGGTAGATAGCAGCAAGGGTCCATGCGATACCAATACCAAGGAACACATTGACAGCGTTGGAGCCCGTGACGTTACCCACAGAAGCGTCAGCGTAGGGATCCTGCTGGGCGGCCACCTTTGAGGCAAAGGTATCTGGAGGAGGAATGCGGAAGGCCTTAAGATAAACCCTTGGGAAACCTTGCTCTGGACTAGGCTACGTTGTAAACCTCATCCTAATTGTTTAGACTATTATTTCATTTGATTGCATTTTAGTATTTAAGCAACTTATATTTCCAGAGTAAGAGAAATGAAAGAAAATGCTAAAAGTTTATGGCATATTGGTAATTCTGAAAGCTTCTAATAGAACTATAGACATGTTTAATTGACAAAACTGACAAAGTTTGGGCTTGGTAATATTCCTATATCCGTACATAAAAAGGGATTTGACCCCAATATGCAGTGTAGTAAAATAGCAGTGTTAATCTTTATCAAATTAAATAACAATAACGTCATTTATAATACTCAAAGCAAGAAAGCATAAATAAATGAAACAACAATGCCATGCTAATGGTCTAGGAACAAGCACTAAAAACAGCTGGTGTGCACTTACAACAGCAAAGGTCTGGACGCTTTAGAGGTCTTACAGACTCCAACAAGAATTTAATTTTTTTTGTCCTCATGATTTAAGCATCAGACGAAAGTATTTACAATGAGCAAAGATAATTAATTAACAAAATTAGGAAATTTTGACATATGTTTATCATCCTCATGACTTTTTATTTATAAGAGAGATCATGAACCAGAAATTATTTCTTGAACCAGCTCTTCTGTAGGAATTGAATGTTGAATAGCAGTCACTGCTTATCATCGCCGAACATGACAAATGTTAGGGTTATGCTTGTGTTACCTGGAACGCTCGTCCCAAGCGCCACAATAGAAATCGCCGTCACGGTGTCTCTAAGGCTGATAGTGCAGCCGAATTGACTGGCCACATCACCGATTAATGCAGTCAAAAATCCAATCGATGCAATTGAGATAATAAAACACGACCATCCACCTTGCCGGTCTGTGTGGGGTGATGTTAGTCAAATGTTAGCGTTAGACTAGATTCTACGTGACCCTCAAGGTGATGAGAACTGCAAGCGGCAGTAGCATGGATGGTTCTACATGCACTCTGCATGTATTGAGGTTTATACAAGAGAGACAAGATTATGAAAATAATAGCACCATCCACACTGCGTGTCTAAGTTAGCAGTATTTAGCTCTTAAAAAAAGTTAGTACTAACACCAGCAGCAGCAAGCAGCACCTGTAAGCTTGAGAGTTAGTAGGAACGGAGGAATTACAAAATCGTAAAATTGATGAAGGACACACTAGCAATAATGGCCGAATAGTCATTACAAAGGGATGTAGGTTAAGGGGGAAACCAGCATCAGGCTTAAGTCCACAATATTATAATTATCAATATTATCAAGTGTGAAGACAGCAATAGGACAGTGTAACACCAGGGTGCTGCAATCTTGGAAAACTTCTGCAAACTAGGAAGAATAATGAATGGTTTAACATTATATCATATTTTCCTCCAACCATTTTATTTCAAAAAAAGGAATTTACTTATGGCGTCAACCATATACCATCTACAGCCAGGAGTCAAGGTACGGCCAAATACAGAGCAATTATCTTAGAGGACCAAATAGCAGGTTTACAGCACCCTCTCGGAAAGGATGCGCTGCAATGACAAAGGTCTTAGTCGGGTACCAAATGATGTTGGATCGTGTAGGAAGTGTGAGGAAAAGCCAATGCATGAAGGGGTTTCGTGTCACCTGGAATGGGAAAGTGAGTAACAATGTAAACAGGTCGAGATGAGGCATGTAAGGGTATAAGGGGGGGTACTGGAAGGGGGTGAGGGGGTGGACGGAAATCCTTCGGTAAATACAAGCGTGGCATTGCTAATTCGTAACTGAATAACATATGAGAGGTATTACAACTTATCCGTAGATGTTTTAATTTGGTTTTTGTTGTGCCGTGTTAGCCAAGTAAAGGAGATTGCTCAATGCTTTTACATATGCTGACTAGGGCTGATTCATCTAGCATAAACATTACAGGAATAACGGTCTTAAGGGATATACCTTGGCTCTATGAAAAAAATACTACTGTTATGTAGTGTAGGACATACGGTGGGAAAAGGAAAGGAAATCTACAAATGCCTTGTTGTGCAATGTTGATATAAGATCAAGGCGGATGATTTTCAAAGATGTCTAACTATTGATATTGCAAATCAAAATATGGTTGAAAGGAAAAAGAGAATTACACTGTTTTTGCTCATATCTTAAAGAGCATATTAATTATCTTGATTTTCAAAATATTGAAGGGGGGGGGGGGGTAGAGTCTTCACTTACCAAAATGATAAACTCAATACGGCAAAATATAGCAAGTATGCTTACGCGGAAGGAAAACTAAAGTAAACTGGGTAGCCCACATGGCAATGCAAGTAGATTTACAGATATATATTTTTCTCTCCTTTCTACAATTTTGCTAGAGCACATCTGACACTGGAGGACAGAGAGGTACTGACGAAAGCCACTTATCCAGCAGTGTACCTGGCATAGAAGTTCCCAGAGCAACGAAAGTGGTTGCAGTGACCGAGTCTTTCAGGAAGCTGGTGCAGCCCAAGCCACTGGCCACGTCCCCGATGACCGCAGTCATCAACCCGATACCAAATATTGAACACATGAAACACGGGTATCCGCCTCCTAATGCTGTGCGTTTGACCGTCAGTGTGGGTTTCCGTGGTGAAAGAGGTATGGAGACCATTCCGTTAAAAAAGAAGAGAAAGAGAGGGGAAGGAGGAGGAGGAGGAGGAAAGGGGGACGGCGGGGGGGAAAGAGAGAAGGAGAGAGAGAGAAAATGTGTTTAACTAAAATAAACTTTGGACACTCTGCAGGCAAGAAAGCATGCCCACATTACCCATGCACAAGTCTGGGAGTAATCACAAGTTGTAAAACCTTATGGGAGATGCACCATCCAAGTCACACAGAAGCACCATCAAAACTGAAATCCTCAAGTGCTCTTCAGAGACATGCGCAGAATACAAACTCCATGGCCAAGAGACATGCCGAAAAAAATGCTAAAATAAATAGAAACAAAAAGGGGAAAAAATCACATGGTTGCAAGTCACACAGGAAAATTTGCTGATGCTGAGAAGATACGAATTAAGAGCAGAGATAAGGAATAAGGAAGAAAAAGTAAAAAATAAATAAATATATAAATAAATTACAGACCAAAGTAAGAAATCATAAGTCTTCTCCGAAATAAACCCTCACACGCACGCACTACGACTCTATTTTGTTATTTTCTTAAAAAAAAAAAAAAAAAAAAAAAAATCACTTATCGTTAACGAACTACTGACAATATTCCAAACCGACTAGGTTAGACTATATTATTGACACTAATATTCCACTTTGATAGTTCTCTGTGGTTTCTCTCACTGGTAATACCGACAGGTAGTCACTTTTCCACGGATGCGCGACTTAAATAAACATATTTATGGGACAATTTTAAGAGGTTATCATCTACCTTCTAGAAACCGTTTTCTAGAAGAAAAAAAAATCCAGGAAAGCCGTGACTTGAGAGAACCACCATATTTTAATTTCTCTACAGAGTTACCTGAAAACTACTTTCATTTCTCATTTCTTTTTCTACCAAGTTACCTGGAACACTCGTGCCCAACGCGACAAATCCAATAGCGGTAATCGTGTCCTTAAGGCCTATAGTACAGCCCACATGTGATGCCATGTCGCCTATAAGGGCAGTGACCATTCCGATACCGAGAATGCTGATAACGAAAGTAGGATACCCAAGCAGCAGGTCTGCGTTCGGTAAAAGTCAGTGATTAGAAGACAGGCACAAGACATGAGCAGGAGTTTTGTCTTTTTCTTTCTGGAAGACCTGTTTGGGTTGTGTAATAAATGAAAATAGAGAAGTGTGAAGCCTTTCAAAACCCACGGATACTCACTCCTGTCATACAGTTTGTTAGTGAAGTTAATACTGCGTTCTAACTAATTCGACTAAGTGGGTGAGGTGCCGTGTCATGTCTCCAGCAAACTCACATGGATATGAGAATATATGAGTGGTTTTGTGCGAGCCTGGCCATCCTTTCTCCAGGTAATCTGAAGATGAAAATGAAATGACCAGGTGCTGATGCGCATGTGAAAATTACACTTGAGGTTCAGTTAGTTTTGACTCCTTTTGCCGATTCGTAGGGAGTCGGAGATCTCGAGATCTCTCATCACAGGGCAGATTATTTTCCTGGGGACTGTACTTCTTAGCGCTAAGCGGGTTTCGTGTGAAATAAACTGCTTGATAAAAGACAAAAATAAAAAATAAAAAATAAAAACGCTCATCTTCCTGATAATAAGCGTGTTATTTCTAAAATAGACAGTCGAATATCTCGAAAATGATTTTGAGTTTTATATACAGGGGGAGTTATTTCTAAAACAGGAATAATCTCGGTTGACGGACACCACGCTCTCAAAGCGGCCGCTTCCTGTCTGTAACGTAGGATCGATCTTTGGCAGCAAATGGCAACCGATTTTTAAGAAAAAAAAAAAAAAAGAAAAAGAAAAAAGACAGAACAAATCTGCAGTAACTTGGTCTTGGGGAAATGATAGAAGAGACTTTCAAAAAGTGAGATAAATGTGAAAGGCTTCATTTCATGCCACATTTAAGCGGACATGGCAGACGAGCTCTGAAGAATTGGAGGGCGGAGGAAGAGAATGCAAGGGGATACAAGGGTAAAAGAAAATTGTTATGAAAAGAATACGACCATAATATACCACACACGGTTAAACTAATCCCAGGGCAAGACACATGGTTTCCAACTTCTGGAACTCAAAAAAGAAAGAAAAAAAAAGGGACTCTTTTATCTGAAACGTATGCACGCCATGTTGGCATACCCCAAATAAAACAAAACACATAAAAAAAAATCTAAAATTAAATGGCGCAAATACAGATTCAAATAAAAGTTTGTTTTTCTTAAATTGAAAATACTGGTGATTTTAAATCTACCTTGGAAACTACTTCGACAGATCAGTGGATATTCAGTCATACCCAAGCCCTAGTTGTTACATGGGAAACAGACTTGGTATAACCATATCCGTCAGAGGAGTAGTTACCAAGGAGGTGGGTATTGCAATCACCAGTCTGTCAACCTCAAGCCCTCCTGCGCGTTGCCTCAACATACCTGGAACACTGGTACCCAAAGCCACAAAGGCAATGGCTGTCACCGAGTCCTTCAGGCCAATAGAACAGCCGAAGTGAGAGGCAAAGTCACCGATAAAGGCAGTAAGAAGACCAATGCCCAAAATAGAGATTATAAACGTTGGGTAACCCTTGGCGATGTCTGTTGGGGTGGGAGTGATTGTGGAGAGAGAAAGAGAAAAAAAAAATATTCAGATGCATTTCATGACGAGGTGAATCGACAAAAG
Organism: Penaeus chinensis; assembly: GCF_019202785.1. Lineage (NCBI taxonomy): Eukaryota > Metazoa > Arthropoda > Malacostraca > Decapoda > Penaeidae > Penaeus > Penaeus chinensis. Next base: position 37,699,899 of record NC_061823.1, read on the forward strand.
TTCTAGGTTGTTACTGCTCACATTTAGACGATTGTTAGACACATTGATTACTAATATTCTGATATTTTGTACCTCAGAATTGTGTTCCTCTTTTAGAATGATCTGTAAACCTACAGGAATGATTACAGTAGAAAGGCCAAATTTGAGAAACCATCAAAATATGAAATTGAAAGGTCCATGTCAAACTATTTACACGTCAATTACAGATTTGAAAATCGGATTAAGAAAAAGAAAGAAAAAAAATCAGAAGATCCCTGAATTTTGTCACCGATCTTTTAATTCTAAGATGAACACGCATAAACAGAAAGACAAAACTCAAACATAATAAAAGGTTTCACCAACAGCAGAAAACAAGCATGAGAAGTGAATGGATCTAGAAGCTAAATAGATTGATAAAATTTTTCACATGACCTAAAAGAGGAATGCAGATCATCCAATATGGTTGCTGGCTTAAAGTTAGAGAATGCTGAAGCTGATTAAAACTACTTGAAAAAATTGATTTTATCTCAAAAGCTGATTAAAAGATATGACATGCATATTACAATAAAAATCTAATAAACAGTTCACAGATTGTATGAAAAAACATACAACAAAATTACAGAAGGTGAAATGTATAATTATGTAGTCATTAATATTCACCACAATACTTAGGCGTATGTGAAATTGTGTGCATGTGTGTATGTATATATGCATTGTTTATATCTACGTATATATGTATGTGTATACATGTTTTTATGCAAATATGCAAACACATACCCACATTTTCTATTTTTGATCGTGTATACAAGTACAATATAAAAGTAATTGTACATATTATCACCAGCGTTAGGTAGAAACATGAATTTGTAACAAGACACGTCTACAACATTAGCAATAATAACAAATATGAATACAAAGTCTGAACATACTGAACCATGGTAAGATGTAACATACAGGAATTACTAAAAGCAAAACTACAGTAAGGTACACGATGATGTGTACGTAAGAAGCTTTCATTCACTCTCTCACTCAGTCTCACGTTAATGTCACCAACACCTTGAGAACAAGAAAATACTTTTTAATGTATCATGTACAATATGAAAATAAGGAAAATCTGTCTGTAAACTTGTGATCTGTGGAATAAAGGAAAAAAATAAGTATCTCGGGTGTGATTAGAAATTTACAAATATATGTCAAAAAAGAGTTTGTTTCGTCGGCCATTTCGAACACTAATAATGAATCGTGATTTTCAAATATATATCAAATTTCTTCGTTGTGTGTGTGTGTGTGTGTGTGTGTGTGTGTGTGTGTGTGTGTGTGTGTGTGTGTGTGTGTGTCTGTGTGTGTGTGTGTGTGTCTGTGTGTGTGTGTAAATATAAACATATACGTATGCATGTGCACGTATGTGTGTGTTTGTATATGTGTAGCATATATTTATCTTTTCTAATGCCTGGAAATTAACTCTGTTTTGACTTATACAAAGACAAAAAGAACAAATAAAATACATAATTACGAACAACAAGTACATTAAAAGAACATCGATATCACTCCTTAGAATCTATTATAAACCAGTGGAATTGCAAAATGGAAAGATGAAATCTAAAAGAAATCTTATGATATAAAAATTATTCTAATCAAGATGTTTCTAAAATGAAAAGTATATAAGCAGAAAAAAAAAATGATTCTGGGATATTCGGGAGAAAAATATAATAATTTTCAAAAGCAGCAATAACATTTTATTTCATATAAATGATATTGTTGACTGAACCCATTCTGTTGATAGATCATGAGTGTGTGGGTTTCTCAAAATTTGGTAAGATTTATGTACATGTGAATTCATATTCCTAGGGTTTTTGTACTAGACTTAATAAATTAAAACTCTGACCATTAAAATTTACAACCACCATGAATAATTTGCGAACCGCTTTCTCCAAACAAATATAATTACACACAATCATTGGGAATTAAATTAATCAACATCCGTACCCATAGATGTCGTAAAAGACATGATGACAATAATGAAAAACAACTAAATCTTATCTTAATAAGCTCCGACCTTAATCTCAGAAATATTGATTTGGAATAAGTGACTTTTTTATATTCTGGAGTAAATTTATTCTTAGAAATATTGAATGAGATTTCTTCGTGCATTCTTTAATGTCCTAAGTCTCCCCTCTAAGTTTTCGGAAAGAAAAGGAAATTCATTTTTTAACATTCTCAAGATCAAATAGAACTCTTTGATAAAACATGAAGATATGGAGAAATACAAAGAAGGAAACTATCTGGGAATCGCAATATCATGATAAACGTAGAGCACTATAGAGTTTGAAAATCTTTAAAGAATGCATCACAAGTTTAAACACACAAAACGAAAGAGAAGATTAAAAAACTGGATTAATCCACTGCAATTGGATAAATTCAACATCTTCCTTATCTTATTTAATACTAATTCTTATCACATCTTATCATAACCTATCTCTTCCTGTTGGCAAAGATTAAGGGATTTTGTTAAAAGTCTTGTGCTTCTAAACATCTGTAAGGATTTGATGTCTCTTGATTTTTTTAAAAGTAGATTTCCACATTTGCACCAAACTAAATGTGGCGAAAACAAAGGAACGAGACTTTGGTAAGTATGAAAGCACTTTTCAAATGAACCATCTATCACTTAATATTTCCATGTCTTACATATACATGTTTTACGTTAGAAGAGCAATGTACATGAACCAATTTTGTTTTATATATATATATATTTTTTACTTTAACTGAGCATCCTAAATAAACCAAATTTTCACGTAATGAATCTCTTTTTTCAGTTTTTAATAAATTGAAGATCTTAAAGAGGACGAAATCGAGTTGAGTCTTACCTGTAGGAGGAATGAAGGCAAAGAGAATCTTCCAGAAAACGGTGACGAAATGCATGACGTAATCCATGCAGCTTGGCAGCTTCTCAGTTTCCTCCTCTTCGTCTCCCTCTTCATCTTCATCGCCTATGAGAATATACAAAGATGAGTTAAAAGAGAGAGAGAGAGAGAGAGCGAGAGAGAGAGAGAGAGAGAGAGAGAGAGAAAGAATATTAAAGAAAATTAGCGAGACTTGGGACTAGACATTATCCCGTTCAAACGCGATTACGTTTTCTTCTGATTATTGTAGGTTAAAATTTAGTATTATATTTAGCAACATACAAATAAAATCTGGCTAACATATTAAATTAAGAAATACAGTTGCGAAGCTACAGTGAGACAGAGATTACATAATGGAGACAAGTTAAGAATTGTGATACGTTACAAGTTATCAAACAAATGGTGCTAAGATAAGCTCAATTTATTATTAATATCATAACTTTCTTGAATGATATAACAGTCAAATAACTTCAGTACTTAATCTATGAAATTAAAAGTTCAGGCATCACACTCAAATTGCAACATCTAATCTATATTAAAAGAACAAATATAGCAACGTGAAAATTTAGATAACAGTGATACTCCAAGTATAGCAGAATATCATAAGAGAAAAAACAAAAATAGAATAACTGTGGTCGCCAATATCACTTGTGGCGATGCTAAAGGAAAAAAAATAAATATAAATAAAAATGAAACAGTAAGACAATAAAGCTGCATTGACATGATGCAGTTTTTTTTAAAAAGTTAAACAAGTCTGTTTTGTTATAACAGATAACAAAACTACTTAAAAAAATCAAAAACACATAAGATCTGCAAGAAAAAAATAGTCAAAAATCATGATGGTAAAAAAAAAAAAAAAAAAAATCTGAGTTAGACAAAGACAAAGAGAGAAACAAATGGGAAATAATCATAGAGGTTTGGACTACACTTCGGTACACACGAACCATTCTCTAATAAACCCGGAGGCGCTTTTCAGGAATACCTACCATAGTTGAATGCAGGAAGATGGTTGCGTGAAAGGGGGGAGGGGAGAAAATAACTAAAATTTACCACTCTAATAAGGGCAGACACTATGCAACGACTGTGCAATTATTATGATTTATTTTTTTTGCAAAGCTTATATAAAGAGCATATACATGATATTCATGTTTATTTTTTATCAGTTAGAATATGACACCATAATTAATTTTGTAAAATCATCAGAGATAATATATGCATACATATATATATCAACAATTGTCTAATCCAATTTTTGGCAAGAATCATTTAGTTATACTGTGTAATATATCTATATCTATGTATCTATATCTATATCTATCTATCTATCTATATATATATATTTATATATTAGATGACGATAGCTATATATATTTTAATTCTACCGACAATAAGCCGAATTAGTCGACCAAATGAATCTCGCCAAAGACTATAATAATGTTAGGTAACTGTGCATATTTTAGTGACTAATATGACTGTCATATAAGTTATCTTTATATAATAAAGGAATTTACTAAGTTAAAAAAGTAAACTAACGATCTACTTCTACTTGTAAAACAAAATCTTTTAAAATGGAGTTTAAAATTTCCTGTAAAAAATTTGAATAAATATCAATTTACTCAAGGACCCAAATTCACGGGGAATATCTTTAACGTGAATTTTGGTTCTAACTCGCTAAAAATAAGGTAGACAAATAAAACTTGATAATATTGGTCTATAATCAGTTTTACCCATTCACCTACCATTTGGAGGCGACACCGAAGCAGGGAAAGGCAAGGGAAGGAATTGCATAGTTAGCATATTTAGGTGGAAATTGTGTCAACGAAATACCTCAGAAATGGCCAGAAAATATGTATATGCAAAAGTAGAATTTTTTAAATCATCATTTTACAGATATTGAAAATAATCATGTATGAAATCTGCAAACTGATTTTGACAAGAACTTCTCCTAGAGTAAAACTCAACGAGAGAAGCACCCACCTTATTATAAGGATCAGGCACAAGGTTACAGTAACAAATCAGGAAGCCGCAATAGGTAACTGAACAGAACCAACACTGTTAAGGATTCCTGGCCACATTACACTAATATAAGACTATTCTTAGAACTTGGCAACCCACTTCGTATTGTCACATGAAAGGTCGTGATGCTGTTAGGTATGGCTGCTCTCATCCATTGTGATAAAACCATGAGGGAATCAATGAACAGATGTGTGTTGAAGAGACTCACAAATGGATTATTTAAAATTATCTGCCGCGTCAACAATTAAGGTCATTAGCAGCGAATACTTTATTAAATTGATGTTTTTATGGCTGGGCAAAAGTTTTGAGTTTTGTAGTACAAGCTAGCATTGGTATAATGTAGAATTTTTGTAAACATTATTTTTGAAGTTGAACAAGAATACACTCAAAGAGTCAACAATTTGCTATCACTTCTGTACTGATTTTTAGATATAATTTTATAAATTTAGTAAGAGATAATATGCTATAGATGTTTAACGCACCGCAAAAATTCAAGTATTTAATCGTTACAGAATGCATAAATTGCTAGCACGATCTCAGATAATTGAGACTTGTGAACTTCGAAATGACTCAGTGTACTTTTTACTTACTTTTATTATTTTACCCAGAAAATGTCAACAATTAAAAATCCGGATGATGATGAATGAACAAAGCAACCAGACCACTAGAACCGCATATTCACGTGAAATGAGATGGTAGGGCAGTGATTACTAGAGGAAAATACACATTATCATTACATATATTTACAGTTATGAGGGCCATTCAGTAATCCTTAAATTAAGATACAAAAAAAGCAACATTATAAGAGTTGAATACAAAGTTTTATGATTGATCTTTTGGACCTAGAATCTTGCTCGATTACTTTGAAAAGAGCAACTTAATTTCCATGCATGGATTCATGAGATCAAACACGATATAAATAAAGACTTTACTCCCTATCGCAGATATCAATTCCCTCTACCATAGAATAATTTCCCTCTACGAAATATAAAAGGAGAAAACCAGAACCTCCAGGACTTACCAGGTTGGACCGTGATGGCTTCACTGAACTGTTCCTTCCAAGAGGAGGTTCCAACAAGGAGAGATGCGTTAGCCTTCTTCACCAACTTGTCAACCATATTCTGTCAAGGGAGGGGGGGAAGGTTACTACAGCCTCATCAAACTACCTAATGCACAGCCCATCAGATTACCACATGGCCACCAGTAATTCAGATTTACAGATTTGTATGCCGGTACTCTCCAGTCAGGGGTGTTGCAGTACCTCTGTCTTTGGAAACTACGTCTGGATATCTTTGTTGTTTTTCATTATAATTTCAAAAGCCACTATTAGCATCTCAACTACTGGGTCTTCGATGCCAAGTTATATCAACAATTCACAGCAATGCTCAAGAGACCTTTCTTGAATATTGGTGTAAACAGAGACAGATTTAAAAAGCATTATTTTTCGAAGCAAATACCTTTAGCCAGACTATTATAATTCCAGCTGATACACCTCGACTTAAGAGCCAAAGTTATTAAGAAGCATTTCAATTACTGGAATAGCATTTTCAACCCATCGAAGGGATACCGAAAACTCGGCTTTATCTAATGCAGCGTGTCTTCTTTTCTCTTACCAGGTATCTTTATTGCCTTCCGACAAGCGACAAAAGCAGGTCCAGAGAGCTCATTTGGTTTGTACAACGCCACATATCATCTATGGGTGAACTAGGTCTAGCCTATGCTTTAGGAATTTCGTTTTGAAAGTCTTTACAATACGTGACTTTTAAACGACTCGATAAAGTGATGGTTGGCCACACATAAAAAAGGACTATAATTGACTCTATTTCATACATACCTGTATACACAACAAATTACAATAAAATCTTATTTTCACTCGCACCAGAAGCACTTTCTTAAAGGACACTCCTTGGAGACAGTTACTGCTTGGTCCAACATAAGCATCGTACTGAGAATTTAGATATGGCTGCACATTTCCTCCAAATTTATCGTAAAATATACTTTCACATTCCTACAGATCTCCAGTGAATTATATGTCCGCACTGCAGATAAGAAGGGGAAAAGTATGAGGTAAATCCCTACTGCGTAGAGAACCAGAAGAGTAAGTCATGAAGGCGACCGATTCCCGACCGAGTCACCACCAAAAGTTAATCAGATTTTCTTTAAATTCCCCGCAGACCTCTTCTTTTCTCCCCGACTTGTCTTCTCAGCAAGTCAGTTTGATTAACGAAAACCTTTTTTTTCTACTTCTTCACTTGAATGAACTATGTAAACACAGTAAATATTTAACTTGGATAGTATATAACAATGGAAAGTTTATCCTCAGTACTGGAATCTCTTTAAAAGCTGAACCTAGGTCATGGAAACCCTATGCTATGCTATGCTAGAACCCCTCTTTGAGGCTCTTTTCCAGCAGCCTTGCCATTCCCCTTGGCAGTGGTCTGGGATTATGCAGCCTCCTCTGGCATGAGAGGAACCGAAACCACTGATGAGACTTATATTCCTAAGTTGTATTATTAACGCTCCCCGGATTTGGTTGTTGTTTGATGTTATCATAAGGGATTGCAGAAGAAATGTAATTCGTTATTTTACATGAATGATAATCGCAAGCGTCTATACTTACTATTTTCATGTAAATGGATAAACAGAATGTTTTTTTCATAACGAATGTCTTTTTAAATGATAAACGGTAACCTCTTTAAATCTATTTATGTTATTACTGATCAGAGTCTAACTTACTGAAGCCTTGACATTTGGGAATCTTATTCCAGTTTAATACATGTATAATGTGGAATTCACTGATAAGATTTCCTTCTTGATTCAGTAAAAAAAGAAGAATACCAAGGAAACAATTCACAATACTTATCTTTAATAACAACAACAACAAAAAAAAGATCGGTGATAATTACTCTCTCAAAAAAAAAAAGAAAAAAAAAACGCAAATAAAAATGACTTTCCTCTCTCTTCCACGAGTCCCTAACCAGCCACTGGGCATGATCGGTCTACCAAATGAGCTCTCTGAGATAAGCGAAGTGGGCAGTGATATCGCTGGCAGGAAAAGCCCTCTACAAAAAGAATTAACTGGTCATTCGGTTACCGGGAGCTCCGCATCGCACAGAAACTCTCGGAAAATGCTG
>NC_061823.1:37712927-37715427 GCF_019202785.1 Penaeus chinensis
GGAGACTCTTTACCAAACGGTGTTATCCGCTAGTTTGGGTCAGCAGTCTGTGTTTTATTACCATGGAGACATCCCGTATCTACAACACATCTCTTAGAAGGTAAATCAAACATGGGCAATAGGGTGTACTTTCATGTGGAAAGATATGCAACAATTGGCAATAGTAGAGGGTTGCAGAGCAGGTATTACCACTACCAAAAACTACCAAGGGAGAAACAAGGGTGAACATTCTACCGGCAAGCGATCATTTGTCATTCCTTCATTCACTGTTCAACAAAGACTATGAACCACTTACATCAATGGAAAACAGGCGATACCAATTGGATTTATTTTATACACAGGGCGATGAAGAGAAGATAGTGAGAGAGAGGGGGAAAAAATAATCATTAGATTATATGGAAACGAGAGAGGTATTGCATCAGCGGAGTCACTAGAGGGGTCGAATTTAACACTTGATACGGTAGGAAATTTAATGGTGTTTGCAAATCTACAGAAACAGACTTCTAAACTCGTCGAGAAGTGAACAAGCTCCATTCTAAGTGACTCGCTAGACTTATAAGTGTGCTTCACTTTGGTGATACAACTGGGATAAACTAAAAGCAGGAAAACCATAGTGAAATAGATTGGAGGGAGTGAATAGAGAGAGGCATTGATTGAAAAAGAGTTTTTTTTGCTGAATAATAGTCTAGTGAGAGTAGGGTTTAACACCTACATACTGATTACAACAACTGATGCAAGGGAGGGAGGTCATAGCATGACAGTCTCTGAAGCAAAATATAATATATATATAATTTTTCTCTTAAAACTACATAGGGTAAATGTCATGAATAAAGGAGAATGCATTATGCTCAAAGATAAGAGAAATATCAAGCACATAAATACACCGTCAATACATAGTGTGCAATGCAGACTGAAATTAATTTTCTTCAAAAGGCTATTCCTTTAATTCTTAAATGACAGTAAATAATAATTACAAAAATACGTATTTTCCAAAAGAACTAAAAATTAATGCAGTAAAAAGAAAAATGAATCAATTAATTAGTATAATTTAATTTCATTAAAAAAAAATCATGAATATATAAAGTAAATTTTAAAGATAATATCATACTTATACGCTTTTTATTTCTAGCATATATTATATTATAGAATAGTGAGTAATGCAAGTTAGCAGCATCATCTTAAACGCGGCTTCACAATAGCTCTTCCTGATATAGCTTTAAATATATCAGAAGAAAATGAATTACGCAGTGTTAATAACTGTTTTAAAATGTGCATTACTAAGCATTTTGTTATTCATCTGATTAATGAATGACACCTGAAAAATAAGAAGGAATTAAGTCAGGTAAATATCTAATATATTTTGCTAATATAATCATCACCTGGTGAATATGTAAACACTCATTCTCTCTCTCTCTCTCCCTCACACACACACAGAATAAAACATAGATATATATTCATCCCCACACTTAAGATATATTAAGACATATTAATTAATCCCGTCCCAACCACACCTCACCCCTACATCCATCCATACAATCCCGAAGACATCCTTTCCAAGATCCTAAAAGAAGAAAACAATTCTACTATCCTACCCCCTCACTCTTTCCCTGTTCCCTCCTCCCTAACCCCTTAGGCCCGCCCCTTTATCCTCGCCCTCTCACGCCCGCCCACTTCTCCCCGCCCCTCTACCCCCTTTCCCCGCCCCCTTCGCCGCCCTCGCCCTTCAGCGGGACCAGGACGTCCGCGCGGCCCTCGGCGACACAAAGGGACCTCCTTCGTACCTCCAATGGCTTGTGGCTCGCCGATGTCCACGTAGAATAGGACGTCCTTCTCGTAACTGTCTTCCTCGATGATGCTGATGGACACCGTCTTCCTGTGGGCAGAAATCGAGGGTCAGGTTGGAGTTTCATTCCGTTATTTTTTACCTAAAGAGTATTCTCCCTCTCTCTTAGTTTTTGTCTTTCTTTTTTACTACCGTTGACTTCATGAGAATAGCATTTTACTCATCTATGTTTTCATTATTATCATATCATTATTATAGCTATTATCATAATTATTATCATTATCATTATTATAGCTATTATTATAATTATTATCATTATCTTTATTATAGCTATCATTACAATTATTATCATCAGACTAACAATTATGGTAACAATAATTATTATCATCATTATCATTTCCACATTCTGGATCTGTCTACCATTATAATTATATTTATTCATCTATCTGTTTCAAATCCACGACTTGCAGAACACACATGAATAGCTCAAACTTTCTCATCAAATAATATTTTGGGTTAATTACTGCACCGGAAATAACTGTTGGTCGCTCCCTGGGCTGGAATTAATCTCTTTTTTTATCTTCATTATGCAAAAGAGCCGAAAAATGCGAGTCACATGCATAACGACCTATAATCATCAAGTCAAAGGCAAATTAGCACATGCATATTGATATGTATAGAAGTATAACCATATATTACCTGAGGCCGAATTACACG